>NC_020495.1:23958323-23974684 GCF_000184155.1 Fragaria vesca subsp. vesca
AAATGGCAGAGGAAGAGAAGGTAATAGTCTCTCAGATACTTTTATGTGAATGAAGGTGAGGAAGATGATGATGTTCAGGTTGATGGGGAGCAGAAAATTTTTAGGAGAAGGGTAGGGCTAAATGTTGATGATGCAGATTGGACAGAGTTGCCGTTTTTGTGGATATTTTGGAAGTCTATTCTGATGTCACAACTAGGTTAAGTGCTTTCCATGATTTAGTGACAAACTGACAATTGAAGGTGAAATTGAGGAATAGTTGATGAGCTTGAAATGTGCACCAGAAGTAACACAAAGAGGATCTATCTACAAGAGGATGAGGTCAAGTTTTTTCAGTATTGTAGAAGTGCAAAATTAATTGTTAACTGGTCTTGGATCATAGAGAGAAGCGCATAAACTTTTTAAGAATATGCAAATAATACATTGATACTAGTTTAGATATGAGTATATATTTTTAACACACATTCATATAATACACACTGATATGACACGTTCTTACACGACATAACTACATATTTTTCTCTTTAAGGTCGGACACACATTCATATAATACATTGATACAATACGAATCTCACATGAGACGAGTTAGTGACCCGGTGAACACTAATGACATTACCTTTTTTTTTATTTTTTATTAAGTTTCTAATAAATCGTCACAATGACACTTCTTTGTTCCAAAAATACAACATTGTAAAATCCAAATAGATGAAAAATGACCGAGTAGTCATGTGCTAAAAAAGTGTATAGAGCGGTAATTATGCATTTTACAAGTCTGTTACAAAAGACCTATCGGGCTCTCTTTTTTCGGTTCCTCCTGTTAGTTTTTGCCGCTTTCTATCAACCCTGTTGCTTCATATATAAAAATAGAGCTCTCAATGTTGCGGACGACTATTGCTGTTGTTCCTCTCCTACCCATTCTTCCCCATTGCTCCTTCAGGTACCCCAAAGGCCCAAACTACCCAAACCCCCACCTCTTCTTCTTCATCGTTTCTTACTTTGTTTTTTTGTTTGTTGTGGCAGCAGGACTGTTTCGACCAAAATGAGCTCAACACAATCACCCATCAAACTCCCAAGATTTGTTTCTGTCGAAGACAGTGGCATCTCTTCACTGACCAAGCCTGATGATGGTAATCACTTTACTTCCATTGGTTTTGCTGATTTCTGTTGCATGGTTTACGGCTCGAAAACCAAGCACTGAGAGTGATTGGATGTTGCAGGTATCAAGTTTAGTCTTGTGTCTTATAACATTTTGGCTCAGGTATCAATTACTTGACTATCCTCTCTCATTTAGTTCATCGGTTTGGTATTTGTTTAAATGAATTGTTACTAGACGAATGAACAAGGAAGCAGTTACTTTTTAAAACTGACCACAATTAGGTTCCTGTAGAATTTTAGCATCGAATTTGTGTAAAGGGTGATAATCTTTAATCTCTGCCACAAGACAACAGCTTTGTACTTAAAATTTTCTCATTGAGTTCAGCCTGCTTGAAACTTTTCTATGCCACATCATGGTCTATACCTATGGTTGATCAGAAATGAATTGCATGGAACAAATAGTGTGTTTTTAAGCAATTGGTGTCTGATAGACTATCCACCAAAGTTGGTATTATACATGATATGGTGGATTTGTTTAAAAATTGATAAATTTGTTCATTTTCTCTCGTAGTCATTCCTGTTGAACTTATGTTTCTTTGTGATGTGGATGATTTGATTACATTGAATCTAGTAGTTATGTTATTTTTTTTTTATTATACTGTAATTTTGATGAGGAATCCATTTGATTAAGGATATACCCCATCTGTATGCTAATATTATATTTCAATTTCTGTTCTCCTATTATAATCCTTTGTTTGTTTGGTAGACACCTATTGTAATCCTTTGCCTAACAGGTTTTCTATTAATCCTTTGTGTGCAGGCGTATGTGAAGAGCTCCTTGTTTCCACACTCTCCACCTTCTCATCTCAAGTATGAATCATAACTTCAGTTTTTCTTATTATGTTTCCTTTCGAAGAACTAATTGCTTCAGTAGTTATCTTATTTTGATATTTGTTTTGGGTATCAAAAGAATTGTTAGCTTATACGATATCTATTTGTTTCATCAAATTGGGATACTGTGCCTTGGATTGGTTTATACGTACCTATTAAGTAGTGAGTCAATCGACAGTTCTCATCAAAACTCAAACAGATCAGTGGACCAGGAGTCCACTCCTAGAGAAATAAATGTAATAAAGGTCCAACATAAATGAAACACCACACAACCAGGATTAGAAGTGGAAGCCTTCCAATTATATCATAATAGAAGAAAGATAAAACCCCACACCAAATAACAGCCCATGGTTGTACCTCTGTAGGATGATGGCACTTTTTCTCCCATCAAGACCCCTGATCCTAGCATCAGTATAGACACAAGCATGAAGCAGCACTGCAAGGAACCCAAACCCTGTAGAGTACCAGCATTGGAACATACTATACGATGGATTACAAAATAATTTACACTCTTGTAGTTCTTGACAAATTGATGCACCTGCTTGGAGATAGGCAATATGTGGTCTCTTGTTCTGAAGTATATGACAACTGTTGTGTTTTCCATGAGCCATGATCCAAGGTGTAAGTTTGACCTTGCCATAAACTTTGGCCTTTTCAAACCTTGGTCTAGTAGCATCATCCAGAAACAAACCTGAAGTATGAATTGCGTGAAAAAATATTCCTTCCAGCCCTCATAACCTGGTCTGGAAAGTACTAAAGGAACTCCTTTAAAAACCCCAACAATAAAGATTACTAAACCACTCCAAACCGCAACTCAATATGAAGCTCAAACACTTCTGCAAACTGCGCAATTTTTACCTTTTTCTTATCTGATGAGCTGCGCAGTTGAGGGAACTTAATTTAGCACAGTTTTAACTCAACATGACATTACATACTGATATTATTTGACTTGAGTTCTAGTAATACATTGCACATAATCAAGCATAGGCCCCTATAGTAATAATAAGCTGGGTGTGAGATCTATTATAAGGTAGAAACTTGGGTTCAATGCCTGTATATATCAACCTGGTCTGTTTTTTGCGTACCACATGTAATGCCAGCTTTCTGTGTGTACCTTCTACATAGTCTTTATCATTTTAATTGCGATTGCAGTAATATCGTCTGTGATATTTTGTCTCTATTGGTTAATAATATTTGTAAACAGTTACCTTAATTCTTTCAGTTGCATAACCCTTTGAATTCTGTGATTCCCAGAAACTCTTGTGCCTTGATATGATGTTTTGAGTTTTACTTTCAACCTTTCTATGTGAGATATTTCTGAAAGGAGTTTCAACTGATGCTTGAAAGGAATTAGATTTATTACTATCTGTAGTTCAGGGTTTCGTATCTTAGTTTTATCTGGTTTTTTTATCTTTTTTTTATTTTTTATATATATATATATATTTCGAATGAGAAATCATATATTTGTTAATTATGCTTACCATAGGTGGAAAGCCCGCTCGCAGGCAATTTTGACTGTTCTCAAGAACCTTGGAGCCGACTTTCTATGCCTACAGGTTTTCTTTCTTCTCTATTCTTAATTCCTGCATAGAGGGAGGTAACTTTTCCACGTAAGCGTCTGTTGTTGTTAGGTAAAGTAATGTGTTGATTTTCAATTGAGTTTGGCGATTTTGAGTTCAAGGTTTATAGCGGATCTTTGCCGCATTCAATCTTATTGTTGGGTTTTGCCCTAACTGTTTATTCAGTGAATAGATTATATAAACTACTAACACCAAAAGCATTGCGGTGTCGAGTCGATGAGTTATCAAGATATCCTTTGGGATGTACCGATTTCACATTGGCTCGGATCGCGGCACTGTAGTTGACCCCATCTTGGGCTGCCACACAAAACTTGGTACTGTGCCAGCTTGTTTCCAGTCTTAAATTCATAATTTTCTGATTAAGATACATTCGTACCAGGAAGTTGATGAGTACAACAGCTTTTACAAAGGAAATATGGAGAGAAATGGTTATTCTAGTACTTACATTCAGAGAAGTGGGCAAAAGCGTGACGGATGTGGAATATTTTACAAGCATCACATGTATGTGGAAATTGATTTTCTTTTCCAATTTAAGATGCAATTTATTAACTTATTAACTAGAAACCACTGGATAGGATAATCTAATTTGTTATTATTAGCATTTTCTAAGAAGAAGAACAGGAAATTTGAGCACATCCTTCAAAACATAATATATGATAGCGGCAACTGATAGTTAACTGTGAAGGGCTGATTGAAAAGAATGGGGGTTAAAAACTAGTAGAGTAGGTTTAAAAACCAACCGAATTAACTTAAGCTAAAGAAATGAGTCTTATTCATCCCCACAAGATCACACATAAGCTGTATGATATTAGAAGTTCAAAACTTGTTATCTGAAATGTCAAAACTCGTAGGATTTTTATGTCTTGAACTTTTAGATTTTACATTATCTATCAAAACAAGACTGACTAAGTTTTGAGTTTTATTGACTGATTAACTGTTTGTGATGCTTCAGAGCGGAGTTGGTGTTGGAGGAAATTATAGATTACAATGATCTTGTAGACTCAATTCAAGAGGGAAAAGTTCTGGGTGTTGATATACAATATGACAAGGAAGCTACTGCAAACAAAGATCCTGGATCCAAAAATGGTACCTGACGTTACCTCTTTGCTTTCTTTTGATCTTTTTTTATATTTTGATTTGTTTTGTTTTGTTTTGTATGGATAGTCCATTCAGTGTTCTGTGCTCTGAACAATCCTCAAGGTTTTAGTGTCATCGGCTTTAGTTGTGCTGCACTTGTAGTCTTGTACAATGTTAATGATAGATGATTTTTTACTTAGCTAGATACTGTAGAGTACTCTATAGGAATCCACACATGCCATTCGCTGATAAAGATTATTGCTGATAGAAGGGAAAAGCAAAAAGAAAAAAGTAGGGTGGGGGAACGAATGGTCGAGTAAAAGGCTTTAATGAGTAATATACCCTTTGCAGATTCCTTGTTGCCTCACCTCATGTTATCAATGGGGTTCATTGACCGATTTTTCGGAAAACTAGGTCTCGATGACCTTTATCTCCTTATAAGTAAGCCACCAATACCCTTGTTTAGTATAAAATCATGTATTGGGAAATTTAAACATTTATGGTTGACAGTGGTCTCTTAATACTAGTAAATCGGTATTATTTGGGAAAAGGTTACTTCAGGAACTTGGGAGTTGGGATGATCTGAGGTGTTGTAATTCCCTTGGTCCTCTTTGATTCTCGATATGTGGGGGGATCATACCTTTCGAATTATACTGGTCTAGTTTTTAAAGAGGGGAAATGGAGGATTCATGCTGCTGCAATATCTAATCTATTATTTGCTTCATGCTGCTTGTGGTGTATTGACTCGGATTTCATGCAACCCTGATATCTGTCTTCCCTCATCTGTTCGGTGCTTTATTGTGTGCTGCCATTGTTGTTATTTATCAGTGGCGTACTCTTCTGTTTTGTTATTTCCTTAGGTTTTTGGTCTTTTGGGATATGTTCATTCCTACTTCCTTTTCACCATAGAAGATTACTGATGATTACAATCTGGTCACCTATGACACAGTACAGTTTCTTTATTCATTTTCAGGTTCAAAATCAACAGGCACTCAGGATCGTGGAGATCCCAATGATCCCCGTGTCAGACTAAAACGTGATTGTGTAGGACTTATAGCAGCATTCAAGCTTAAAAATCCTTCACAAAATGTTGTTATAGTGGCAAACACACATATTTACTGGTAATGGTTGACTGTTAATGATCTTCGTTTCATATTAGTTTCGTTGATACTTTCTTTTGTGCATATTGGCTTATTAAACCCAGTTTAAGTTGATCTCTATGCTTCAGGGATCCAGACTGGGCAGATGTTAAGCTAGCACAAGCTAAATATCTGCTATCACGCTTGGCTCGTTTTAAAAAGTTGGTATCAGATAAGTTTGACTGCGCCCCATCCTTAATTTTAGCTGGTGACTTCAATTCAACTCCAGGCGATAAGGTTGTCTTGAATTCTTAATCTGCATAGTTTCCTCTCTCTGTTGCCTATGGCATCATTTCTTTGATGATTGTGCTTGCAACTGTTCTGGTAGATAATTTCATTGCTAAGCAGTAGTGTTAACCAAATTTTGGCAAGAATGATTTCTACTTTTTAAGTTAACTAGTTGGTGTCTGAACTCCTTGAAAAGGCAAGTGCAACATGTGTTGAAAGGCATGCAAAGGTCTTCTAGACTTCCATCAGTTTACTGTTTTCTGATAATAACATTCCTTGCTTATAATGTTAGCCAAAACATATTGGAACTTTTGTGAGCAAATAGGTAGAAATGTAGAATGACTGAAATAATACCAAAATAGACACATGTAAATTGTATGAGGAGATGTACAACCTTACCAGTATGGAGCACACTTAGATATTCGCAATTAAACTGTAAAAGACTTGCCGGGCAATCAATAGTTACCTTGCTTGGACTTCGGAAAATATATAGCTAAAATACCTTTCTTCTCACTGTTTCTAACATTTCTGATATTTCAGGTTTACCAGCATCTTACTTCTGGCAACTCTTCATCTCCACCAGCGTTTGATGCTCTTGAAGATCTGCCTATCCCTTTGTGCAGTGTCTACGCTTCTACAAGGGGTGAACCACCTTTCACGAATTACACCCCTGGCTTCACAGGCACACTGGATTATATATTCTTTTCCCCAAGTGCCCACATACAGCCAGTCAGTTTCCTTGAGCTTCCAGAACCAGAATCCTCTGATATTAATGGAGGATTGCCAAACTTTAATCACCCAAGCGACCATTTACCAATTGGTGCTGAGTTTGTGATATCCCAGGAACAAATTCCTTGATAAGGAAAAACACAGATTATTTAGTCTGTTTAGGCTTTTCTATGAAACCTTACTGTTCAATGTCTCCGTCATAATGAAAAACTAGTCAGTTTGAATATTCTTGCATAGGATTTCTTGTCAGGGCTTAGACATTACGTTTATACCTTGACTTCATTCTTTCATTCATATTGTTATTACCTGGATATGGAACAGATTGTAATATTTTTTTCGGTTGGTAATTGAATTGAATTTAAAGAGAATTTCTGGTTGTTGTTGTTGGTAAAGGTCCCAACTTGAATTCCCCTTCCCTTGACGAGATAAGATGATAACATATGGTCCTGAAGGTGAGGACTGGAACTGGGGCAGACTGATAGGGTCTAATTTCAGCAGTATGTGCTTCAGTTAATGACATATATGGGGTGGTTAAGTTCAACAGCCGAGAGCCGTCGCGCAGGTTTGGAAGATGCTTGAAGCCTTGAACTGTTAACGTCTGTACCTTTTGGGATATAGACATCACAAGATAAGACTTGTGTGATCCAACATTTCTTCACCACAGGTCCTTAGACAGTAGACACTGTTGATATTGCAACTCAGCTCGGATGAGATAACAGAAATATAACAAACTAAATGAAAGGATAAAGAAGATGAGTTCAGAAAGAGCTGATGAATAACTTTTTTTTTTTTTTTTTTTTTGATCAAAAGAAGTCATTCATTCATGTGTAGGAAACTACATCAAGAAGTATATAGTGGTCTCGTTAAACCTACCAAATCGGCAGAAAGAGTACCACACTCCGTTTTACAAAAAGAAAAACTTAATAACTGGCCTCATCAACTATGGCACAGAGCAAACAATCTGGTACCATTTTCAACCAATAAGTTGGAAAAGGTAGACTAATTGCTGCCTTGGCCACACAATGTGCAGCTTTATTATATTTTCTAGGGGCAAACTCAAAATTACAATACTGGAAAAAACTACTGAGACACCTTGCTTCATCAATTAATACTCCAACTGAACTGAGGTTATCAGGTTTATTCTTTTTTTATATTTTTTTTATTTGGTCAATAATAAAGGTCTCCTTCAGGATTATGAACCTTCTCCTTTTAGAAAATTTAGAAGACTAGCAGAAAGACAGCAGAGTAGACTCCAAAAGCTTAAGCTGGCTCTTTCTCATGTGCAGTCTCAACTTGCACACAGAGAAGCATAAAGTTAGAGTAACAGAACTCTTGCAAACAAGACTTGGATGCCATGTTAGACAGTACTAATCCATATAACTTGAGTTATTGACAACAAGGTATATCAAGCTAAACGTACACGATATCAACTAGACTTACAGCAGCATGATGACATTACATAACATTAACGATTCACTATTTCTTAAGCATACTTAGGTTTACATCCCAGTACTGAAGTACCTGGCATAGCAATATCATCAAGACAACTATACAATGGGAACTCGTAGTACTTAATTAGTAGAATAATCATGGGAGGTGAAAGGAATAATTGGGATTGAAAAATATGCATCAACCAACATGACTTCATCATTATATCCTTGCATCCTAGTTGTGTCATCAACATCATAAAAAATTGCATCGCAGCAGAACTCATTGTAAAATGCTCTTGCCTTCCTTAAGATGTGACTGATACAAGATGTCACGTACCACAGGCCTGACCTCTGATGTTCTTGAGCATCAGATCTTCCTTTGGTAAACTTGCTCTTTTTTCTCTTCACATGATCTCCATTTTCCAAACGAGGACTGCTACTTTCTAACTTTACATGGCTCCTGCTGCTGTGTTGGTCATGACCATAATTCCGATGGCGCACTGATGAAGAGTTTATCATTCTCTCGTACTTGTGTGATACTGATTTGGTGGACTTTCTTCTACATTGAGAATTCCAGGATGCTGTTATGCATAGAAATTGTGAAGCCATGATAAATTGATAGAACAAAACTATTGGTGATTTGCGATGCTTGTAGGAATGTAAGGTTATACTGCTTTATATGGTGACGGAATTGAATGTAATGTAGTACATGAACATGTGAAATATTGGACCACAATTGCTTGCCAATGGTGTTGTCATATTTTCAGCAACTGTTCATGTAACTTCATGACATTTGCCAAATCCAGCTTAATTAGCTTCATAGAGTGTGCTGATGGAGGGAATCTCTGGCTTAACATTGTTATTTCCATAATTATCTGCACTAAGGTATGCCTAACTATGAAAACCTTAAAACTAAAAGGGCAAAGAAAACAAATACTAGATTACTAGCTATATAGTTAAACCATTGGCTACATCAATGATCGATCAGTATGGATCTGTATGTAGCAACTGATGTAGATGGCCAACGTCCTGGTGTTATTGTCACCAGAATTCAGGCAGTGGACGACTTAGCGTCCACTTATGACAAAAGTTCCTCATACAGGACATGGTCATTTTCAAATTGCCATGGACATTACTTAACTGAATAGTGCTGTACTGTTTAGTATGCACTTTACAGTCCTGTAACTTTAGTTAAGGACCACTTCTCTTCAAGATTGGAGTATATACCTAAAAAGTGGCCAAAAGCATAGTTAACTAACATAGTAATACCCTTTTCTAAGAGTTACAGAATAGGAATTAGGAAATCTCAAGTACTTGGCCATTTCCTGAACATATTAAGAATTTTCAGCCATCTCTTTCAGAAGCTCAAAGATAAAGCACGAGCTAATGGTTTTGCCTCCAATTTGTGGGGGCCTGCTTAGAGAGAAAAAAAGTGATGGCCTAGTATTCCAACCTAACATTGAAGCTTACATCAATATGAAACTTCTACAGCCATCTCTTGAAAATGAAGGCTGCTGAGAGGCAAAAGTAAACATGTATTCTTTGGCAAATTCATTGATCCTCGAGGAGGAGTTAACATCCCCATCTCTCTCCCCCTCCCTCCCCTCCCTTAACTAGTGCCTGTACCAAGTTCAAACTCCATCCCTAGCGTGGCACTAACAATTACACGAAAATTAGATCATTAGTTTATAACCATTTAGAACTTTTCTGTCACAACTGATCCATACCATTGAATGTTATAGTTTTATAGAGTTTAATGGTCTAACTACCCTACAAAAAAGTAGCATTATTTGGTGCCATCGAATATTATTCTTAGTTGTATTTCATTTTTTCTTGACAAGCTGAATAATTCATTAAAGAGGCAAAAAGACCAAACGACAAAACACAAGGAAAGTTTATGTTCTCCAGCACAAACCAAACAGTGGCAGTGAGAGGAGATAACAGAGCTCAAAATACATAAGGAAGCACAGTGCTTCCTCTAGATTACATCATCATATATTTCATTTTTTCCATTCCCTATATTTAAATTATTTGCACGACTATGATTACAAATCAAAGATCGATATTATGCAGAAGATGCTATACATGATGAAATTTGGGTGCTTTCAAATCAAGCAAAAGCCCCCAACTTTATGGAGCTACGCATGACTGATACTGTCTACATTGGGAATACCCTGCTAAAATAGCAAGGCTATGATGCGCACTTTTGACCCCATTCCAAGCTCAAGCTAATGGGGAATCTACACAAGTCTTCCTTTCCTACAAAACAGTATAATTTCTTTCTGTCTCAAAACCACAGAAATAGTATTACTTGGCTGCATTATTTCTTGGAGATGGACCTTCCTTTTCTAACAGCCATTCATATATTGATCATCAACATATAAATCAAGTCAGTCGTGTTCCTTGTGTTAGAACTTGTTCTACGATTGGTTTTCACAACTTTTATCGCATTCAGGTACTGAAAAGGGTTCTCTTCACAATCATGGTGCCTGCCAAACTCGACGATTCAAACCAAATGCATGTGTTCTTTCACCTAATTGTTTGTCGCACAGTAGCGTCATATAGTGAATGAAATTGTGTTGAGTAAATTAAAGTAATGTTTGATGGGGAAGTTGATGATACGTATGCTAGAAATGATACCTTGCGTCGAAGCCTGTTTGAGATTAAATTTCACATCAGTGTTCGGCTAAGTTGCATAACCATGTTGTGGAAGAACTAGAGACTCTTCCAATGAGTGATGTGGAAGAAGTGGACTCCAGGCGTAGATGTGTATCGACGATTATCCATGTAGCCAATTCTTCAGAATGAAACTTAATATAATTGTTAAAAAAAAAACTTGGATAAAAAAGGAGACTATCGGAGTATCGGTGCAACATGAAAAGTGTCCGAGAGGTTTTTCTTTGTAATTTTAATTTTCGTATAAAATAAAAAAAGGAAAGCCAAAAAAGTGCTGTGGGTTCCTCAATTTCTTTACTTTGAGTCCTACTCTCCTCATTTGTGTATTACACTATACACTGTATTACTATATAAGCATATGCTTATGATCCATAATTCTTGTGCACTGCCATAAAGATAGTGTGAAGAGCTCAGAAATACAATAGCAGTTTCTTCAAAACAACCACATCAAGTTTTTTAATGGAACTTGAAGCTGCTGAATTTGAGGTGAACTTCACCAGAAAGTTCATTGTCAAAGCTTCAAATCCGTTGGTGAAGCCTCATATCCTCACTCTATCAAACCTAGATTTACTCTCAGGCCGCTTTCCAGTCACATACTTCTATTTCTATCCCAGCAAACCACATGCCAACTTTAACATCACAGAATCCCTCAAGAGCTCCCTAGCCAAAACCCTCAACAGCTACTACCCCTTTGCTGGTAAGATTGTCCTAAACCCAAGTACCAACGAACCCGAGATCATGTGTGACAATAGCGGAGCTCTAGTTCTTGAAGCTCAGGCTAACATTCCCTTAAACACATTAAACTTCTACGATCTTAATCAATCTCTTAGAGGGAACAAGCTAGTCTCCATCTACCCTGACATACCTTTGCAAATACAAGTCACATATTACACTTGTGGGGGTGTCTCGATCACATTCACCTTCGACCATGCACTTGGGGATGCTAGTAGCTTTGGTAAGTTCCTCCTCTCATGGTCGGAAATGGCCCGAAACAAGTCAATGTCCTGCGTGCCAGATCACCAGAGAAGCCTCCGAATTAGCGCCCGCAACCCTCCTAGGTACCACTCCTCCTTGGACCAAAGTTTTGTCAAGTGCACCATGGAAGAGATCATGAATATCCCAACAGCCAAAACTTTGGTGAAGAGGCTTTATTTCATCGAAAATTCGAGTATTAACCAGCTGCAAAGTCAAGCATGTAGAAATGGTAAGAAGAGAACAAAAATTGAGGCAGTGTCAGCCTATGTATGGAAAACTATGGTCCAAGCCAATATAGGTACTAGCACTAACAAAAGCCATAATGCAGTGTGCAAGATGGGGTGGTTAGTCGATGGACGATCTAGGTTGCATAAAAGAGATTATGATCCCAATACCAATATGTCAAATTACATTGGGAATGTGTTATCTTTGGCTTTTGGAGAGGCGAGTGTGAATGATTTGAAGAAGGGTTCTATATCAGATGTTGCTAACATGGTGCGTGAAGCCATTTCCAAGGTAACAAATGAGGAACATTTCTTGGATTTAATTGATTGGATAGAGTGCCACAGGCCGGGACTAATGCTATCCAAGATTGTGCTAGGACAAGGAGGAGGAGTGCCAGCACTTGTATTGTCATCGGGGAGAATGTTTCCGGTTGCCGAGTTGGACTTCGGATTTGGGAGTCCGGTGCTTGGGACAGTGTGTTCAACTATTGAGAAGATTGGAGTGGCTTACATGAACCAAAGACCAAGTGCAACGGGTGATGGCTCTTGGACTATGTCATGTATCCTATGGCCAGAACTAGCAGCTGCTTTAGAATCTGACTCCATTTTTCAGCCTATGACTGCTGACCGTCTACAACTTCAATCCTAGTCGATCAGTTATATATTCTTCTGTTTTATTTTCTTTGTAATTCAGTAAGCATCTCAACTTATGAGTCTTGAATCCTGCTAAACCTGTGATGCACCACTGACATCAAATATGAACCGAAACCCACAGCACATCCTCGCTGTAGAACACCACTATACCTCAGTCTGATGCAGGCTAGCCACCCAACACCAACCCAAGGGTTTCTTTCTGTTTTTGTTTGGTGAATGAGCTTATTAAGCAGAAATTGAATGAATTTATTTAATTGGTATGAATGATACGATTAGAACTCACTAATGCGTCTGCTTGTAACAAACATCATATCATTGGCCATATACATAACCTATAAAGGGACAATGACAGAAGCAACTTGTTAGGGGCTTTACCTTACCTATTTCACTCTACGTGTTAGGAGTACTTGTTACTACTTAAGGGCTTGTTGTTCCTGACCGTGGCTGGTTATTTCTTGATATATGCGCTTATCTCGATATATGATAGTCGCAGTTGACATTTTCAAAAAAAAAAGTATATAGATTTCATTTGGGATAGGTATACAAATATTTCTCTATGCTTTTTTTTTAATTTTTTATGTCAATGAGAGCTTCTATTTATACCTTTAAAAACGGCACTTAGACCTCCTTGCTTAATAGACCTTTAATTTACTTTTACAAAATACTAAAATGCTATTTACACCTCCCTAATTTTACTAAAACACCCATAATTCAATAAAATCAATAAACTTTGTTTTCTCTTAGAAAATTATATTTTTACCTCCATATTCAGTAGACCTCCTTTAGTTTTTGAGCATCTAACGGTCATATTTTACTTTTAAAATTCATCCAATTAGTTCAAATCTATTATTAGCTATATCGATCCTCATAAGAAGTTAGCCGACAACATGTTTCAATCTTATTAAAACAAACACAATAATACATATGTGAATTCATACAAAAAAAAAAAAAGAACAAAAAAAAGAACAAGAAACTCATACCTTATGCATAGACTCCAGATCGATGTTTGGCTCGATTAATTGCCACTATCTTTCATGGAATTTGATGGTATCTATCTAGGGTTTACATTGGAGAAGAATTTTTCTCCTAGATGAAGACTATTGTCGTGGTGGTAAAAGAGGGTTTTTTTTTTGTTTGTTTTGTTTTGTTTTTACTCTTATATGTCTTTTGTCATACCTCGAACCCGGTGTTGGTGATTTCCTGAAAACCCGAAACCTGAAAAATCATTTTATCGACTCATACGTTGAAGAGGCATACATTCCCAACTCATTTGCGTATGTGGGCTGATCATAAGTTCATAACTACTGGAAGTCCCCATAAGGAATTTCAACTACACAAAATGTATCTATTCTATCGATTTCATTCTCCTCTCTAGAATCACAATTCTCACAATTCCTCACAATGCAACAAATATCAATACTCGTAATATATCTTCCAACACATGCTTTTATGGAAAGCGATAACAACAATCATATAACTCAACGATTACACATGCTTTTAAGAAATACAATAACATCCAAGACTTAATCACTCAATGACGCACAATTCACTGATTTCAATAATAATCTAATTATCAATTTAAATAAAGGTTCCCCGAGAGACCCTACCTGGAATCCGAGCGCTACTTCCGACGCTAGCTAAAATTAGTAACAGTGCGACTTGCTTTCTTCCAACTTCCACAACAAGAACCTAGCCTTTCCAAAACATCTAAACACCAAACTTCTCCATTTCTACAGTTCAAGCATAACAATATCAATTACACAGTAAAACTATCAACTGGAATTTTGCTCCATCATTAACAGAACACTTAGAGCACCCTACACATAATCATACACCTTAACAACGTCAAAAAGCCACTGCAATAGCCATCACCATTCACCACCGTTGTCAACAATCAAACTGAAGAAAGAAAATGATCAGAACACCATCACGACCACCCTGTACAATAATTGAACACCTTCACGTCCGCTGATTCGCCAAACGTAGTACCCACCACACAGTGGTCACTCTGCCCAAAACCTTACTTTCTCCGAAACTCCACAAATGTTGAATTCAAGCATCTCAACCTACTCCTTTAAAATTAGAATACTATCAAAAGCTGTAAACTTAAAAACAACCACTTGTCGCCGCCGTGCACAGCAGAACTCATCGTGGCCAACATTGCCCAAATTCAAATTCCACAAAACTCAACCAATCTCAATTCCATGCATATACAAAGATAAAGCTTGAAGAGAAGATCAACTTTCCTACTTGAGTTGGAATCGAAGGTGGCCGGAAAACAACGAACCCTTGTCGGGATCGGAAACCCCTTGAGCTTCATTAATCGATTCTCCCTCCTCATAGCTCGGCTTGGAAAACGAAGACCATAGAGATGTTCATCGAGTCGAGGCGAAGCTACCAACACCAACCTCTCTGGCCGCCATGGCCGGAATCGGGAAAACCCTATCGGACCCCTAAAATCCTCCTTCTCTTCGATTCTCTCTCATCGAAGCTTATTTGAAGAAACTGAACCCATAGACATGAAGAAGAGGTCGAGACGAAGCTATCCATACCAATGAGAGACCTCAACTTGGCTGGAATCAAAATATCACCGGCGAACACAACCTCTCTTTCTCCTCTTCGATTCTCTCTCACCTGACCACTTTTGAAGAAACTGAGACCACAAGGACGAGAGGAAGCCGCCGCTACCCGTCTTGCTCCTCGGCGTTGCCGGAGGACGAAGAGGTGGTTGGTCTGGGTCTGAAATGATCCGTTCCAATCTCTCTCCCAATATATGTAATCGAATCAACGGTTGAGATCTTGCGGTTTAAAAGATCTGACGGCCCGTCTTGCTCCTCGGCGTTGTCGGAGGACGAAGAGGTGGTCGGGTCGACCACCATTGCTATACGGGTCGAGGCTGACCTGGTCTGGGTCTGAAATGATCCATTCCAATCTCTCTCCCAATATATGTAATCGAATCAACGATTGAGATCTTGCAGTTTAAAAGATCTGACGGCCCAGATCAAACCGCCCTAATTTCTATTTTTAATTAATTTTTTTGGATAATACCAACTTCCAAAAATCATTAAAAATAGCTCCGATGTCTGATAACGTTGTCGTAAAATCTTACGAACTCGTAACGACGTCTAGGTTAATCCTATGGGCTCAAAAGACAAAATTTGACAAACTAAAAATTTAAATAATTTTCGAAAGCCACAAAGAGAATAAAGAATAATATAAATCAAAATACAAATAGCTCGAAAATAATTTTTTAAAAAAATAGAAATTCAAAATTCCGAGATGTTACATCTTTGTTAGTAATTTTACATAAGTTGACAAAGTCAACTATAACTTGAAAAAAAAAAAGAGGTCTAAGTGCCGTTTTTGGAGGTATGAATATAGAAACACCCTATGTCAATTTCAATTTTAATGGTCTACCTTTTTTTATTTTTTATTTTTCTTATTACATAGGCTAGGTTGTACTAGGAATTTTTTTTTTCGCTGGTATTATATTCTTGAGCTAATGATAAAAAGGTACATTTAGAAGTAACAAATGATAAAACTGTTAATAAATGTTCACTGATGATAAAACAGTATACCTATTTAAATCTTTAAAGCGTTGCCCTTAAAAATGAAAAGAATTACGAACACTGCCACTGAGCAAAACGCTCTCTCCATCATAACGCC
>NC_020495.1:23974704-24010120 GCF_000184155.1 Fragaria vesca subsp. vesca
CTCTCTCTCTCTCTCTCTCTCTCTCTCTCATCTGGATCCAGGTCTAGTTGAGCCCAATAGCTTTGCCGTCAATGAGCCCTGCCAGCTGCCGTCAACTCTTCTAGGTCGACTACGCCATGGAGAACGTGAAACAAGGATCGATGGCGATTGGGCTCTAATCTCACCGAAACAATTTCAAGGTCGACGACCTCCGACTCCGAGCAGATTTGTTATAGAATCAAATTGATGAGATCATCGATGAGTTCAACATCGAAACTTCACCCTGAGAAACTCATTTCCGACAAGGACGCTGCCAACAACTCACCCTGTGGCCACTTTGACTTTGGCTTCCATCTTTTTTCTGGCTCTGAAAACTAGAGGTGTGTAGTGTGTCAGATATTTGCCCATGTTGTTCTTTTGCTTCAGTTTTGTGCTTAATTGTGACTAAAAGGTTTGGTCTTGGCTGTGATTTCTGAGTTCTGAAGCTTTTGTGTGTGTTGCTTTAATTTCTTGTAGTTGTTTGTGTTTCTGGTTTGCTTTAGAGGTTTGTGTCTGATGAGAAAATTTTTTCTTTTTAAATGTTTGCTGATCTTGTTCTGGCAAATGCTAATGTCTGTGTTTGTGAACATATGGTGGTATTTAATTAAAGTTCTATAAATTTTCGTGATGAAATTAAAGAGTGTGAATGTGTTGGTATTTTATTTGTGAATGTGATTGTGAACAGATGGTGAATGTGTGAATGTGTTTGTGAACAGATGGTGGTATTTTATTTTTCAATTGTGAATGTGTTCAGTTTGTTAAGGTACATCTGGGTGAGTTTGGTTGAAATCTTTTGGTATTTGAGTTCAGTGAGTTTGGAAAGAATTCGTTTGGTTGAGGAAGAATGTATAGTGAAGTAAAACTAAAGTTGCATAGCTGAGTTTGGAAAGAATTAGAAGGGTTTAGGAAGAAGCTTAAATGTGCTGAAGCAGTTTATGCAGCATCCAAAACAACAGGCAGTCCAGAAGGAACAAGACCCACCAATAAAACTAGCTTCCTTGGTTTTTGTGGGGCAAAGGTTGATAGTATAGAGTACTACACTGAGAAGATTAATGAAACAATCCCAAAATTGGAAGCTAAACAGAAAATCACTCTTAGAGTGAAGCAGCTAAATGCTGCTTTAGTTTTCTTCACTAATAGGGTGACTGTAGCTTCTGCAGCACAGACTCTACATGCCCGAATGGTTGACACATGGACAGTCATGGCTGCTCTTGAACCTCATCAAGTACTTTGGCCTAATCTGAAAATCAAGTTTTTCGAGAGGCAAGTGCGGCAGTATGTTGTGTATATCATTGTGGCTTTGACCGTAGTGTTTTATATGATCCCAATTAAATTCATCTCTCCAGTCACAACTTTGGATAATCTGGTAAAATTTATCCCATTTATCAAGCCAGTTGCGAATCAATCTGGATAGCTACTCAAGTAACTTGACAACTGATTATTTGCAGCGTGTCGCTGCACCGCAACAATAGACTGACTATGCAACTACCTAAGTAACTGCAATGTAATTACCATGTAGCTATCCAAGTTCATGACATGGACATGTAACTGTTAAAATGCATATGTGGCTATCCATGTAACTATTGAAAGCCATGTAACTAGCAATGTAACTAGAAATGTAACTATCTTTTATATGACATGGACATGTTGCTGCAACTGTTAAAATGCATATGTAGCTGTAAACAAAAATGATATCCTTGTATTTATACCTAATCTGAAAAGATTACAAGTTACAACAAAATTCATAGTGAACACATTTTTCTTCCTTACAACGAACACATCTCCACTTTCTTCCTTATTTTTTGTTTAGTCTCACTCTGGTACTATTCTTCACAAACCTTTTTCTTCCTCTTTGACATTTCTTCTCCTTATGTCCTTACTTAGAGACTGGGAGGATACAAAAAACAAAACATATGATAAGACGAGCATCTCTGCAAGGAACAAAAAACGAGTTAGCTAGAGTACTCTACTGATATATGACGCTAAGTCAATTACATAATAAAATGAGTTAGCTAGGTTAATTTAGTTACACAAGTCATTTACATAATAATTGCAGCATGCCGCTGCACCGCGACAACAAGCATAAGCAACTGACATTGTAACTACTTAGGTAACTATCATGTAACCACTCAAGTATATATGATTATGTAACCTCAAGTATAACTGAGCATGTAAGTGATCGATTAGCAATGTAACTAAGTAGACATGTAAATTTCCATATAATTGATCATGTAATTGGCTAAATAATTGCATGCAATCATGTAATTAACTAGCTATGTAACTAGCTTGGTAACTGACAATGTAACTATGCGGTCATGTAAGTGGCTAAGTAACACGTAACCGTCAATGTAACTAGTTATGCAACTGGCAATGTAACTAAACGGTCCATGTAACTGACAATGTAACTGACAATGTAACTATCTATGTAACTATCAATGTAACTATCCATCTATGTAATTATCCATCTATCTACATTAACCTACCTATGTAACTATGCATATAACTATCCATGTAACTACAGATTGATAGTTACTTGGGTAGTTACATATATGCTACATTTGTGTACCTGCCTATATATGTAACTATCCATGTAATTATCAATCCATGTAACTATCATGTAACTATCCATGTAACTATGCATGTAACTATCAATGTAACTATCCATCTATGTAATTATCCATCTATCTACATTAACCTACCTATGTAACTATCAATGTAACTATGCATGTAACTATCCATGTAACTACAGATTGATAGTTACCTGGGTAGTTACATACATGACGGACACAAGAATGTAACTATCAATGTAACTATCAATATAACTATCTATCTATGTAACTATGCATGTAACAATCCATGTAATTATGCATGTAACTGTCCATCTATGTAACTATGCATGTAACTATCCATGTAACTACAGATTGATAGTTACCTAGGTAGTTGCATGTATGCTACACTTGTGTACCTGCCTATGTAACAATCCATCTATGTAACTATCCACTTTCAGAAATCATGTCTAATTTACTGCTCAAACTTGTTCTCATTTTCTTGTAAGGAGGATATGGTAATAGAACAATAAAATTTGCACATACATCACACAATGCAAGTCCGAGAATTCGATAATGACTCACTACATAAGCAAGGAAAAATGAAATGAGCTGAAGGGTTACCTATTTCCAAGAAGCTTGTGCAACCTAATAATCAACTCCTCTTCCTGTTCAGACATGTCGCCTCTCTTGATGTTGGGTCTTAGATGGTTCACCCATCTCAGCCTGCAACTCTTGCCGCTCCT
This sequence comes from Fragaria vesca subsp. vesca, assembly GCF_000184155.1. Taxonomy (NCBI): domain Eukaryota; kingdom Viridiplantae; phylum Streptophyta; class Magnoliopsida; order Rosales; family Rosaceae; genus Fragaria; species Fragaria vesca. Next base: position 23,978,015 of record NC_020495.1, read on the forward strand.
ATTCAGCCCTACACCGAAAATCCATTATTTTTCTAGATCATTAAGTACATAATGTGATTGAGTACATAATGTGATTGATTTGGGTTACATTCATGCATGTATACAATACAGACCTGCTTTGGAGGCTATTGAGGTCCAGTTCTTTGCACCATGAAGGGCAACAGCCTCGATTAGTTTCTCATCTTCGTTGGAAGTCCACTTCTACAGACAGAATTTTCATAGATCATCATATGAATTGAAATAGACGGGATATATTTTCTAATATAATACGCTAAATCAAAAAACTAGCTACATGTAAAGATCTCAACAGAAACACTTTCTTTATCGAAGCAATGATGAACAGATTGACAATGAACACAGCAACAGAATCATACTAGTATAGATAATTCATGTCTATTCTTGGAATCCAAGAGTTGGTCCTAAATATTAAGGTCCAAGCCACACACAGCAAATTCTACCAAGATTTACCACAGTGATGAGTGCTATGGTTACTCACAACATTAATAACGTGTAGTCAAGAAAATTTCTATCTAGAGCATTCTGAATAAAACCAAACGCTACTACTAAACTCAGGAGAATGAGTGAATTCTTTCACCCATGGTTTTGACATAGCACCCTGCCTTTCTCTTTGTTTAGTTTATTTCTTTTCAAAGATTGGTTGGCCTAACTGACGAGTACAAGATGAACTCTATTACTCTAAACTCAAAACACATGCACTTAATGTCTCTCTGGTGCTTCAATCCTAGAGAAAAAAGGTATGGAATCACAGTAACATAACCATAAGAAAACTAATCATGTCAGGGTTGCAGATATGAAGTAACATGCTATCACCTGTTACTCTAATAATGTCAGGTGAACTCATATCCGAAAAAGGCCACGTAACCATATAAGAGACAAAGAACGAAATCAAATTTCTATATTCAAGGATGCATGGCTGGTTAATTGGTTTGATTTACAACATAATGGATAACTGTTTGATATTGTTCCTGCCACAATTCTAAGCAACTTCATAAAAGTTGGTTTAACTTTCATATCAAATTTGTACCATATCCATTAACAAAATGAGAAAAGTAGAGACAGTACTGAATCATAACTATATGCTACCATTAAGGGCTCAATAAAAAGGGAATCTCACCTTCGGGAATTAGAATAAGCACAAGATGGCAACAATTTTAAAACCACAACTGAATATCATAGCCATGAGGCAATCCATCTCTTTCTTTTCCTGCATCATGCACCAGTTCACATGCAGAGTGCAGAATAAAAGGTAAACCATGACATATACATTATCCCATTAGTTATTATTAGACCCTAAGGGATTGAACAAAAGAAAAACCTTCTGAATATAATCGGTCAATGAGTCATGCACCACCTACTGAGAAGATAACTGGGAGTAGAAAGCGGCACTTTCATCAAGCATTGCCTGCACAAAGTTTTCATAGTATGGTGTCGATATGTTTTTGCCAATTTCCATAAAGATACTCATGACATCTTGCAGCATCTTTGTATCAATCTGATTCCCATGACGCTCTTCACAAATCTATAGCAAATAAATGTCAAATACAGCTCCAAAGATGAGGCTTAAGTTATTAAACCATTTGAAGCAAATAAAATAAAACCAAAGACAATGCAGCTGCCTGTATTCTACTAAGCAACACGTTGAAGACCTGAAAGAAAAAGAGAATTATTTCCAACATCACCTCAGTTCATAATCCAAATCCATAATCCCAGATCTTCAAAACTCAATCAAACTCAAGTTCAATAAGGAGGTGAAGCGAAACTACAATAGGCTTCTTTACCTCGTCAAGATGAAGCTACCGCCATTGGTCTCGATTGCAGCAGTGGCCGGAGTCGAAAAATTTTCCGGATATGCCGAGAAACATTCGAGTTTCGATTCTCTTTCACCGGAGCTCGTCACCCCCAAAGCCACAGACAAGACTGCAACTTTGAGAGGAAGCTATGTTCACCGGTAGGACGCCGTGAGAAAGGGCGCGTCGGGTTTTCAGATGAGACGCTCACTGATCTTAGAGAGACAGGGAAGACAGAAGGGTATAAGCGTCAATAAAAAAATCTCAGATGGACTGTTATATCATTTAATAATTTTAGAGGTAACCATTTTATCATCTAATATATTTTGGATGTTACCTTTTTATCATGTGGAACAATTAAAGATTTTTTTATCATTTGAATTTGTAAATAGTAGTCTTATATTCTTCATCAGAAAAAAAATGATCGATATAAATACAAAGCACGAAAATACACAAAAATAAATAAATAAAAGAGCGAGTGAGTGTTTCATTGTGAATAATGCGTATGCCTATGTCGTGGCTCTTCTCCCCTTCTCTCAAACTACCAACGACCTCATGAGGTCATGCTCGGCTTCACTCTCATAAACCCTTCACTAAACCCCGCAATCTCACTCACCACATCCACATCTCCTCCATGGATTTGAGAAGGCTCTCCATCTCCAAACCCGCTTCTCTCTTCTACCCAATCACGCGCCCCATAACAGGCGTGACATTCACCTTACAACGCCGCCACGACCCTCCTCCTCCGCCGCTGTCGTTACAGCCTCCGACTCCACCGCAGCCTCCCAATCCGGGTTTGCTCAACTGGGTATCTTCTGTTCTCTCAAACCCATCTTTGGATTCTTCTAAATGTGAGTCTCTCATACCCCTTTTGTCCCCTCATCAATTTGATCACTTGTTCTACTCCATTAGGTCCAATGTCAACCCCAAAACAGCTCTTCATTTCTTTCATTTCGCTTCTCAATCTTTCAAGTTTCGCTTTACTGTTCGATCTTTCTGTGTCTTGGTTCATTTGCTCATTGCTTCGAATCTTGAGGCTCCTGCGAGGTTGCTTTTGATTCGTTTGATTGATGGGAATGTCCCAGTTTTGTATGCTGACCCCAGTAGCAAGCATGTTGAGATAGCCACTGCATTGTCGGAGTTGAATAATGCGTCCCAGCCGGCTCTGGGGATTCAGGCATTGGATATGTTAGTTCATGTTTACTGTACCCAGTTTAAGAATTTGGGTTTTGGTTATGCTGTTGAGGTGTTTGAGCATTTTACGGATCAGGGTGTGTTTCCGTCTTTGAAGACATGTAATTTTCTGCTGAGTGCTTTAGTGAAGGCTAACGAACTTGAGAAGAGCTATCATGTATTTGAGGTCATGAGTCGAGGTGTTTCTCCTGATGTTTACTTGTTTACCACTGCTATCAATGCATTTTGCAAAGGAGAAAGGGTGGATGATGCAATAGCTTTGTTCTCAAAAATGGAGAGGATTGGTATTGCTCCGAATGTGGTTACTTACAATAGTGTTATCCACGGCCTATGTAAGAGTAGAAGATTGGAGGAGGCTTTCAAGTTTAAGGAGAAAATGGTAGAGAATAATGTGAGCCCGAGTCTTATAACATACAGTGTGCTCATTAATGATTTGATTAAGCAGGAGATGTTTTATGTGGCCAATTGTGTTTTCAAGGAAATGCGTTGTAGGGGATTTGTCCCTAATGAGGTTCTATATAACAGACTGATTGATGGGTATTGTACAATGGGAAATATTGGTGAGGCACTCAAGATAAAGGATGATATGGTATCAAATGGGGTTACCCCTAATTCTGTTACTCTAAATTCACTACTGCAAGGATTGTGTAAAAATAATCAATTTGAGCATGCTGAGCAATTCTTGGACAAGATGCTAGCAAGTGGTTTATCGGTTAACCAAGATGTTACTTACTCAGTCATTCACTGGTTATGCACAAAGTCTAGATTTGATTCTGCACTAAATTTCACTACTGAAATGTTAGTAAGAAACTTCAGGCCCAGTGATAGTTTGCTTACCACATTGTTCCTTGGGCTCTGTAAACATGGGAAGAATTTAGAGGCAATCGAACTTTGGTTTAGGCTATCGGAGAAGGGGTTTGCAGCCAATACAGCTACCTCAAATGCTCTAATCCAAGGACTTTGTGAAAATGGGGGCATTGAAGAGGTTGTTAGGCTACTCGAGGCAATGCTTGAGAGGGGTTTGACATTAGATAAGATCTCATACAGTACACTCATCTTGAGTTGCAAGAAGGAAAGAGTGGCGGAAGGTTTTAAGCTTAGGGAAAAGATGTCTAAGCAAGGAATTGATCCTGACATCAACAGTTACAATATGCTACTGTATGGTCTATGTAGTATAGACAAAGTGGACGATGCTGTAAAACTTTGGGTTGAATGCGAAAACCATGGTCTTGTGGCCAATGTTTATACATATGAGGTGATGATAGAGGGGTACTGTAAGGCTGGTAGAATCAAAGACGCTGAACTCTTATTTAGTAAGTTGTTGAGTAAGAAAGTGGAACCAACTTCCATTGTTTATAATACTCTAATCAGTGCATATTGTATTGATGGGAATATGATTGAAGCTCTTGGTCTATTCCATGACATGAAAAACAAGGGCATTCGACCAACTTATGCCTCATATTTTTCTCTTATACAGAGGCTGTGCAATATTGGCAATGTTGAAAATGCAAAAGAACTCATTGATGATATGAGGATGAATGATTTGCTGCCGAATGTTGCTTGTTATGCTGAAGTGATTCATGGTTATTGTAAGCTAGGGAAAATGGATCAAGCGAGGAGTGTTTGTCTGGAGATGTCCTCATATGATATACAACCAAATAAAATTATCTACACAGTCATGATTGATGGGTACTGTAAGCTAGGCAACATGGAGCAAAGAAATATACTTCAATGTGAGATGGCAAAAAAGGGATTTGCCCCAGATGCAGTCACTTAGAATGCCTTTTTTGCAAGCAGAGGAAGGTGAAAGATGCTTTGGAACAATGTGATCATGCCTGGTAAACATGCACCTCTAGATGATTGATGCAACATCAATTGGAAGGTTGCATAAGCTCAATAGATGTGAATATCAGGAATGATATGGACACATTCAAAAGGTAAATGTTGTCAAACGTTAAATGAAAAACCCTTTCATGTTTTCTGAGACATGGTAACATGAATTTTTTTTGCCAATGAATAATACAGTTCTATTGCACAGAACTATATGTTCTTTTTCTTATTCAATTGCATTTTCTGGTCTTATAAATTCCTAGGTATGTTGTTGGTTGGTTGCTAGGGTAATGGTGCGTTTGGAACTTTACTTTTGGAATAGATTTTTTTTTTTTTTTGTTGTTGTTGTAAAGGTGGAATAGATATGCTTGAGGATAAGAAAATTGAGAGTTTTTTGCCAACTCCTAACTTTGTTTACTTTCTCTTTTCCATTGTAAGAGGTTAGTGTTTCGATAGAAGCCATCAATTCAGGGATTACCATCCCTAGTTTATGGTAATATTATGAACAATTTAATTAGTTGGATATTTGGTGTTCTACTTGGGGAGAGCATACTGAGTACATGATTGTTTCTTTCTTGTGATTTAGCAATTTTGAATTTGGTTGTGTTATTCATGATATATTTTGAATCTTGTTTTTGTAGTAACAAAAGTTTTACTAAATGAATTAAGATTCTGATAAATACATGATTCCCTGAAATACACAAAAAGAATGGAAAACAAACACTGTTTTATAGAAACTCTAAGTGGTTATTCCCTCAAGTTGGCTTCTTTTTGTTGATATTTTCCTAGTTTCTCTCTGTTTGTTTCTTCTGCCTCGCTTTGCGTTTCATTTGATTTCTGTTCCTTACAATTCTTTTTTTTTTTTTTTTTTTTTTTTTTTTCTTTTGTCAGGAATTTGTCCAAAGTCTATATTGCGAAAGGAGCCTAAAAATCTTCTGCTCCTATATCAGAGACTCTCAAGTAGCAACTATACAAGAGATAAGGTATGAAGCATTGACTAAGGTATAGTATGCAAAAAACATGTATTAGAAATACATATGGAAAGAGAAGGATTGAATTCTTATTTTGATCAAGTCATAAGAATGAGTTAATGTTAACTTTCTTCAAGAGTAGAAGTGTTAGATTTTGTATCATTCTGCACCAGGTAATTTTTGTCTGTACAGGCAACATATACTTTAAGTTGTATGGAATAAGGGTAAGCTGATTAAGGAATGAATTAGGATTCACAATGGGATGCTTCAATACCATTGATAAGATTTTTGTTTTATTTTTGGGGAGGCATATGTATTTTAAATTTGGATTTAGTAATAGAATATAGAATAGGAAGATGTTTATTATTGGGAAGCTGTTATAGATACACGCAAATATTAATCTTGATCTCTTTAATTTTCATGTTGGCTAAATTATATTTATACTATATACTAAAATTCAGTCACCTTCTGGCTACTGTTCATAAGCTCTGTAAAATGACTGTTTGTCCTTTGTTTGCAGCCTAATCATGGTTTCTGAGGTCTGTGGTCGGCCTTTTCTCACTCTTATTCCCCGAGAAATATTGCTGCAACCATAGATCAATCCTCCTTTTGGCTTTCGGATACCTGATATTAAACTTCTCAACAAATGGTGCTGCGGGATTGCTAAAGATCAAATCTTCCTTTTGATCAGTATCAAAGGAGCTGTGCAGACAAAGTACTGTGACGATGTCGGTCTATCTCTCTTGGGAGTTAGGAGTAGCTTGGCTTTTCAGGTTTGTAGCTCTTCTTTTCTTGTGTTGACAGAGTTTGCTGTTATTTGTCGGGTGCTTACTACTTAGGTTTTAAACTGAGGAAGAGAAGCATCAATGTGGATGTTTTTTGTTGTCTTAGCTTTTTCTTTTATTTCGGCTTCTTCAAATTGATTGAACCTCTATTGAATAGTTAATTGTTTAGATTGTTCTGTTTTGTTTAGGTTGATTTGGTTGTTTGATTGTGGCTGTTGTGCGATGGCTTTGATGATCTCTACAATCTTTGTTTTCAGTCTTTGCAAACCCGTTAATATTATCCATTATTGCCTGTGCATTATCAATTATTTTGAGTTAAGGAGGTCACAATAGCATGTTTCGATTATATAAATTGTGTCTGCAGCTGCTCCATCGTAGCCTTTATTTACAAGTAGTGTCAGCCTCATTGTCTTCGTCTTGCTAGTACCAGGAGGACCGCATATTAATTTTACAGTATTCTGGTGATGGCATTAGTCAAACTGATACAGTTCAAAACTGCTGTTTCCTGGGATTCATTTAGATTTTGAAAGTGAATTGTCATATAGGAGAAATCCCAGTGTAGGAATTTTTTTTTGGAAAGGCAAACTGAGCAAGAATCCCCGTCCTGTAAGAAAAAAAGTTAAGACCAATATGCTGTGATACAACTTAGGGTTAGAAAACATTCAAGTCTGATACACATTTGTGTAGAATTAGTGATTAAGAATTCGTCAGTGCAAAGAGCAGGTTTGAACCTAAGTAGCTGTATAAAAAGAGGGCATATATGCTCAAAAAATTGTTTTAGCAGAAAGTTATTGTAAATAGGGTGGTCGATCGTGATATATATGCATACAAGATCAAATTATTAATATGCTGATGTCATTTTTATATATACTTTTATATCATCCTGATTAAATATTCCTTCAGATATTTACTATATATATGTATTCGATAAGAGATATACAATAGCTGTAACAAAACTTAATATAGCTGTCAATTTACAAAATATATGATGCATTAATAGTGTAGGATTTTTCTTTGGAGAGGCAAGCTGAATAAATCATCGTCCTGTAAGAGAAAAAATTTAAAAAGATAAATATATTGAGAATGTGAAAAGAATAGGCAGTTATAATTATATACATCTGACTTGGGTTGCAGAACTTTTTTTAATGATATTTGTATGCCTATTTGAAACCTATAGTGGGGTGGAGAGAGAAGACCTGTGGGAGAGAGTAAAGTTTTGGGCATCTTTATGGGCTTATACTTTTAAGGAATTTAGGGATTATAGCCTTTCTTGCATTATTCTTAACTGGGAAGCAGCTGTAGTATAATCTTTTTGTTTAGTGTTAGTCCTAAAAGCTGAGCTGCTATGCCTTTAGTCATAGCTGCTCTCTTTTCTTTTTAAGCGGACTGCTTGTCCGCCTCCTTGTACTCTGCTTTTTATCTCAATAAAAAGCTGTTTCTTTTCAAAAAAATAAATATATATATATATATTTGTATGCCTATTTGTATTCCCCTCTTCTCAGTTTGAAGCCTTCCATACATGGACATTTGTTATCAAGTTTATAAGATAGACAGCAAAAGGTGTTTCTCTTTTGCTCTTATTCATGTCTAGGTATGATTGTAGACTTAAGAATGTATGCTCGACCATTTTGAGCTGGCAATTTTTATTTCTCTTCAGCAGGAACATATACACCTCATGATAGTCGTTATAGCTTGGAGAACCAGATTTAGTTGACAGCAAGTCACCAGGCTGTTGATATAAAGTTTGGTGAAATCCTTTGTTTTGATTCTAGTGCCTCCAATCAAACCCTATATCTTCCTTCCTTGGCCTGGTGCCTGGTCCATGCTCATCAATATAATATTTGAGATTCTGGAGGGATGTGTTTTCTGGTGGCATTCACGTGCATAGAACTTAATTGCATTGTGATTTTAGTTATAGTGCTTCTTTCCATTTGATTCTTTTCATAGTGCCTCTTTTTTGAATAGAAACTGAATGCTGATTACACATGTAAGGATGTGCCACTATTCATTACATTAGAATGCAGCATCAGGTCTAGGTATGATCGTAGTACTTCAGAATATATGCTTGACCATTTTGAGCTGACAGGTCTAGGATGAGTCTAATGTAAATTCGGTGTCACAAGACAACAATGCCAATCAGTTGAGAATAGTTTCTGTATTAGCAGGGAGATGTAACAATGTTGCACATCAATTAATGCAACAGTAATCTTCATAACCTAGCGAAATGTTGGAAATCAGAGGAAAAGGCAATTAAAATAACATGTTTGGCTTTTTATTCTCTTTTTTCATCGAGATTGGGTTGGTGTTCAGTGTACCTTAGTACAAGATCGAAAAGAATGCATTGGATGGATGCCCGGGCATTGAGAAGGAAGGACGCTTTCAGAGGTGAAAGGCCATGGGGAGATACAGTCTGTGATCCATGGATCTCCGATCGGGAAACCGTATCCAAGCTCCGTGGCAAGTCTGCGCTCTTTGGACTTTTAAAGCTTAGCGAACTGAAACATCTGAGTAGCTCCCGGTGTGAGATATCACATTGTTCGAGGAACCCTAGATGCTGAAAGAAAATAGACGCAGGACTGCAAATTAAGCAGTCTTCATGAAAATAAGGCCAAGTAAATCATCATAAGTAGGGATGCTTTCTAGGCTTAATAGTATAAGTTCAAAATCAAAAGTAGGAGGGATCCATTTCTCACTTGACCAATATCTACTACTTTCACTTTGTCTTTGAGCTATATGATCTCAGTTTTAGTTGAACACTTGGGCTGACCCATGTTTTGTATGGTTTCATTATGTTTCATCTATGTTCTCTTTGACTCTTGGTTTTCTTAGTTTGGTTCGTGAAGTTTGTGTTATGATATTTTTTATCTGCACATTCGGGTGAGCTTCCAGGCAAATTCAATATAGGCTTGGGTGATTAGTGGTGGGCTCTTATTTTTATCTGCACATTTCAATAGTTGGTCTCTGTAATTCTGGTGACCTTCCAGGCCAATGCAATTTAGGCTTAGGTGATTAGTGGTAGGTTCTTATTTTTATCTGCGCATTTCAGATGGTTTGGTTAGCAGCTGTACTTTTATATACGCAATTGAATGATCAAACTGTTGTTTTTCTTTTAACACTTCTATTGTTTACGAAGCATGAAGTATTATCTCGTATATGTCATTTATTGTCCTTAGTTACCCACTAACTATGGTATCATCTTCAGCTATGGCTTCTAATCGTAGGACAAGCAAGAGGAAGAAATCAACAGTAATGTAACATCAATATGTAATATATGACTGATGTAAGGTCCTTTGTGATATAAAACCACCTCCATGAATATTAAAAACACATAATTCCTCTGTTAAACATATCAAAACTAGTTGTGATGTATAAGTACACGGTACAACAAGCGGCGACTGGGCGCGGGCAATGTGTCTAGTATTTTTCAATTTGCACATCCCCTACTATCCTTGGTTTCTTTATATGCAACTTCCACTTCTTTGTTGAAGGTTTTGTTTGAATTCTGGTCTTGTCTTAAAAGATTTTGTTAACTTTTGATCATCTCACTGTAGGTGTAATGTTGCTGTTAGCGGTTTTCCTTCCTTTCATACCGACCTGGAGCAGGGACATTAAAGATTGGATGTCGTTGTCCTCTTCTCGCTTTTCCAAGGCAGTATGATCAATTACGTGAAAGTGTTTAGATGTTGTGAGAATTGTAAGTTGCTAGTTTTGATGTGATGCTGGCTTTTGGTGGTCTTATTGGCCCATACCACGGTGGGTGTTCAGACTGCGGGTGAAGTCGAAACAAGGTAGGGGTAGGCAAACCTGTGGCTGGATTGGATCCTTCTAGAAAACTGTTCATGTGAACCCCAAAGAGTCGCTTGTTTTCCACTATCTCTCATCTGGCATCTCAGTTTTGGCGGAAGGTTTCGCTTCATGCCGTCCAAAAAAGACGGATTCTGAGGGGTTAGAGAACTTTCCCCTCTGTCCTTTGAGCCGGTCCTTACTCCCTTCTCTTCTGGTGTCCGGTGCACCTATCAGAATCAAAACAGACCAACCACCAGAACTATCATCGCCAGCATAACCATAAAAATGTGAGCCGTTATACATTGTAAAGTTGAGAATTCCCACCAAGAATTTGAGGGCCTTTGACTTGCGATTGGAATGAGTTGGTTTGTTAATTGGCAGCTTTTCTGCTTTCGGGCAAGTAGCTAAAAGTAGTCAATCAATCCTTTCCCAAGTCAGGTTCATGTTGATGGTGTACAAATGTAATTATTACTGTTCATGTTTCAGTAGTGAAGCAACAAGATGAGCTTAGGTGTGTTGACACTATATGACTTTAGTGTTCCAGTAGTTGCTTCCCCTTTTGCCTTTCGGAAAAGGAAAGTGAAGAAACGTCGACTGTTGTTCTTGGCAATAAACAGCAGCTCCCTTGGTTTTTTTTTATATTGTTCTTGGTATATTGCTTAGTTTTATCTTATTATTATTCCATGATGGTTCACAGTGTGCCTTGTCGATGTCCTAAACTTCCAAGTAACAAGGAGAGATTGACGTGAGGTCCAAACTTCGGGACAAAAATTGTTTGGCAATTCATGTCTTGTGAGCATTACCTCTTATTTTCAGATATAATTTGATTGTGATTTCATTACAAAGCGTACACATATAACCGGGCACATATAACTAACCGTTTCTTTTGTCTGCCTCTTAAAAGCGAAGATCTAATGACAAAATCAAAATATATAGGCTCCAGTGGAGTCCCATATACATCTTACATTCTTGCCATATCCGAAGACCCACTTGAGAGGTGGAGAGGTAGCAGAAGCACTCTGCTTAGATCAAGTAGTCCATTTTGTGCAACGAATTAACATTAATCTGTAACATTCGGTAGTGCTCTAGAAATGTTGAGACAAAATCACTGATCCTAATACTATTGGTGTCTTTTTACATACTACTCCCAACATGTAATTGCCAAACTTAATATATGAAAAAAACAAATAAATTCTCGGGAACTATATGATATCACTAGGACTTAAGAGTGATTCTCCAATACACAACATGCACCAAGTACATATATGTAAAAGAGACCCCCAAAAAAGTGATATCCCTTGGTTCAATTATGTGATGGAAATACAACTTGGACCAACTAGTGTCTAGTTTAGTGATATTTTTCTTCGCTAGATGTGAAAGTTATAAAAATCTTGTAAACCGTAGTCTTGATAAAATAGCAAAGAAACATAACTCTAATCGTGGCCGAGAAAGCACATCCAGAAAATCAAATATCAGTGGTCCAATTGTCCAAACAAAACGTGAACTATCGAGCAATTGTTGTTGTGTGGTGAATTCCAAATTGTTGCATGTTTGATACTGATGACAGTGGAATTGGTGGACGCAGTGTGAGGAAAATCCTTTTGTATAGGATAAGAAGTTTTGGTGGGTTTTTTATATATCTTCGTATAGACTTGAAAACACCTAGCTACAAAGTAGAGAGATTCAAACATACATCATATATATATCAACTTTAGTATTACTCGGCCAAAACAAGGAGAAAAAACATAAATAGGAGCATCTTAATCATTTCTTGAATGAGACTATTACATAATTATGTTGATTGAGAGGTTTTGGAATTACAACAACTCCAACTTATTATCGAAACAACCAGAAGTCTATTGTAGTTTAAACTTGCATACTCGTAACCATATTTTGCCTGGAAAAGCACACCAAAATAAACATACTTGGGTGTTTTATTGAACAATATTACCATGCATGCAGTAACATCATGCCTTGGTCTAGTCCTCAACAAAATATATATATATATATATATATATATTTAATTCATCAGAGTAGGACTAGAAGTTTTGATGTTGCAAGTTTTGTATGAGCAATGATCTATGCAACTTCCCACCTTCAGTTTATCTGTCATAAAAACACAATTAGATTTGTGTGTATGTGATATGAATATGACAAAGATAGAAAACTAGGAGGAGGGAAATGATGTGTACATACCATTCTTATATTTGAGGCATTGGGCAGTTGAGCAACCAAGTTTGCAGTAGTAGTGTTGATCATGATCCAATTGATCCAAAGGATTTTGAGCTCTGTCAGGACACATCATTACACATCTCAAGAAACAATTTGCATCGTCCCCGCATTTATACATGCAGCGGTCTTGACATTCCTCATCTATTGCATTTCCAGAGTTCATGAACAAAATCACCATCATCAGCACCAGTAACACACCCTTCAAAACCATCTTTCACACCGATACTAGGTATACTTTTAACTTGTTGTATGTAACTAGGACGATTTCAGTGACAAACTAATGTGACGAGTTTATTTTTCTCCATGAGAGGGGAATATATACTGACACATCAATCTATGTATAATAAGATACGTAAGTCATTTGATATATAAAAATATAAAAAGTATGCAAGTCATGAATACAATACTATATACCTATAAATCATCAAACTACACAGGAAAATCGTTCCAACATAACAACCCCTCAAATTGATGCACAGATGCTAATCATGCCAAGCTTTGTGAGTCATGAAGAGGAATATATTCTAACAACTACCCTTACTAATAAGGTACGTCACGAATACAATATTAATTAATATTGTAGTGGATGATATATTGTCATCCGCATGTCATCCGCTAAATAGAATACATGATCATAAAAAATACAACTAATGCAAAACTCACCGTTAAGTTGTTGGATGTCAATCATGCGGCTCATGCCCATATATTCAAATGACTCAGAGAAATACATTTCCTGATACAATTTTAGTGGGAACATCGATTTGCTAACTGCTCCCTTAATTGTAGAGGTGGCAAACAGGCCAATTAGCACAAGCACGACACGAGCACGGCATGTTAAAAATAGGTACGGCACGGCCTAAGCCCATTCGGCCGGGCACGGTCTGACCACGTTATATTAATAGGCCAAGCCGAGCCAAGAAAAATTGGCCCATAGGCTCGACACGACACAAGCCCGTTTTTGGCCCGGCACGGCCCAAGCACGCGGGCCGACCCGTTAGAAATACAATAGTTGTTTTATTTTTATAAAAATTAAAAAAAATTAATCATGAGATTTGAAATTTGAATATTTTATCCAATTCTTTCATATTTAATTTTCTAGTTAAACAAGATTAATTTTTTACTACTCAATTTTAAAAAAAAATCAAAATCAAAATCGTGTCTTAATTATAATGGGATGACACGTACGAGTACTGCCCATTTATTGGCACGGCAAGAGCACAACCTATCATGATATGGGCTTGGGCCATGGGATGGGCTGGGCTAGGTTTAATATTTAAGTCAATGGGCCGGCACGAGCCCGATACGATAATAAACGGGCCGGAACGAGCACGGCACGAAACACGAATAGGCATGCTTAAATAAGACCAGACCAAGCAGGCCCGTTTGTGTCCTATACTTGATTGCGTAAAAGGAAACTTAACTATTTTGCTGCCCAGATTTTTCTTCATGGAATGTCAATCTATGTCCACATGTTTTGTACGATCATGTTAAACTAGGTTATGTCCAGTCTTAATTACATCTTTATTATCAATTCCTTTCTTGAAGCCAAAATCTTTTAATTAACAGATCTTTTTTTTCTTTTAACAGATGTTTAATTTGCAAGACATCGACTGTAGACTAAAACACTAACTAAACACTAACACAAACACAAACACAACTATGGCTAAAAAGTAAAAGAAAAAACCTATATAACATATCTTTAACTAAGGCGCAGAAACAGTGCATCATTGGTCGAAATTTAATATTTATGTTTTTTTTTCTCCGTATCTTCAAATATATAAGTTAAAGTAGAGAAAGCTTTGGGCCTTATGTGACTCTTTTGCTAGGGTCTATTGTACCTCTTTTGTTGGGGTATGTCTTTTGAACCTTTTGTATCATGGTGTATCATTTGAAACATCTACTACAAACTAATCGCTTTGTGCCTTTGACCAAAAACAAAAACAAGTAGAGAAAGCCAATCTGACGAAAATCATGGTCAAAGTAGGAGAACTTCAATGATGATGCAGTGATGATAGCAATATTACATGGATGCAAAAGACACTATTGCATGCCATTACACACCTCCATGATCTGCGTAACGTGATGCATATATATAGTATACAATATACAATATATATGGTGCCCTGGAGGCGCAGACCGGCAGACGAGACTTTCGACCACCTGATAATATAGACTTTGTGAAGTATTTTGATGGATACAGTCAAGCTCCTAGAAGTAGAGTTGGAATTAATTTCAGACTTCTCAGTCTCTTATTGCTTGGCATTCAAAACTATGAAGATCGAGTGCAACTTATCTGAATATAATGTGTGTGTGTATTTTCAAATCAAATCCAACGACCCCATCACTTTGTGCGCCACCATGGTTTTAGTTTCCAATCTTTCTACCACTTCCAAGTTGTGACTTGACTGCATGCATGTACAGAAAGCAACTCCGGTCGGCAGCCCCTGGCCTTTCGGATCCAAATTATATATAAAAGACAATATTAGGATGGTACTTGTTCTAGGCTCGACCAAGCAATAGAAACTCTTCAAGTTCTTAGGTCGATATCTAATTCTTCGAAGTTAATGTGTGAACAAGTCATTCTTAGGATATTAAAACGAAAGTGTATGGCAACCGTGGGCTCTTTAGTTAATACTGACTAAAAGTTAAAAACAAAAATATATAGCTCAATCCCTACAAAGTAACTACGTACTATTCCTAGTCAAGATAGGGAGAACGTACACAGCTATTTTGGTTTTAGATTACTTAGCTATGCTTATTTACGTAGGTACACATCCTAACATTCATGATCACTTGGCTAGTGCCACTTTTTTTTTCCGACAATATAAAAGAAAAAAACAACATCAAAGTACAAAACTCCTGTTACAACCACTACCTAAAAAGTCAAAATAAAAAGCATGACTAGCTGCAAGTGGAAGAGATCTGCTCCAAGCTTGTGTACCAATTTTATATCCCAGTTTTGCAATAACATCCGCCATGAAATTCACTTTTCGATGAATATGTGTGAAAGAAACTTGACCAATTTGAGAGATAAGGAAGAGAGTATTTTTGACAAGAACTTGAATCTTCCAAGGAGTAAAACATGTACCATTGATGGAATTGATTAAGATTTGAGAATCTCCTTCAACCAAATTTTTTTGAAAAGCATAGATCCATGCAGCTAAAAGACCCGCACGTAATGCAAAAGCTTCAGTTGTGAGAACATCATTGGGGCCAATATGTTTTGTAGATGTTAAGACAGGTTGACCATCTGCATCTTTAAAAACAAAGCCTGAAGAGGCAGAGTGACTCTAAACATATCCGTCAAAATTGAGCTTAAGTGTCTGAGGGGGAGGAGGAGCATGTCAATGAATAGGCTTAACAAACCTATAAAATTTCTTAGGGTAAGTTGCATTAACAATAGAATAATGCCGAAAAAGTTTCTCTACAGAGTAAACAACATTTTCAGGATGGACATAACAGTTTCTAAAAATTAAGTCATTTCTTGCTTTCCAAAAAGTGTACGTTGTAGTAATCGCAATTTTTTTAAAAAGTTATAGAAGGAGTAGCAGATAAGGATTGTAGTAAGTGCAAAAAGGAATTAAAAAGATGAACTTGAAAGTTAGGGAAAGTTAACTATCAAAGTTGTTGAGTAAACCTGCAATATAGGAAAAGATAATCAACATTTTCTAAGGTAGAGTGACAAAAAGGACAGCTTCTATCAATCTACAAATTAGTATAAAGTCTATCTCTTGTAGAAAGTCTACTTCTAATGAGTTGCTAGGCAAAAACTTTAACTTTAGATGGAATACGGAGCTTCCACATTTTCTTTAAAAGAAGAGTTTGAGAATGAGCTTCCAAATTTTGAGTCAGTAGACGAGAGGCTGAGCTAATAATGAAATGTCCATGGCTAGTGAGACCCCAATTCAAATTATCAGTTTAAGGAAAATAAGGGAGCGGAATTACCTAGATATGTTCTACTACTTCTTGGGGTAAAACGGTAGAAAGCGGTTAGTGCCACTTTGAGTCTTGGAAAGGTGTTGGACATTATTTTAACATCAACATTGTTTTCTTATCATTGATTAGGGGAGATGAATCATAATAATTGCATGACCAAATGTAATATGATCCTTAAAGAAATCGAATCTAGTGAAGGAAATGATACGAATAGCAACGGTTTCTTGTATGTAGGGATATAACATAATAGTGGAAGGTGATGCTAATGAAATTTTGGTGTAACCTGAAACCTGAAAGATCTTATCTGGCATATGACTGAAAATTTTATAGATAAATGACATGGTAATGTCACATTTGCTAGCTAATTAACTTTACTCACAATCAGAGCTATTAACGACCCTAAACTCCAAGCATCGACTCGATCGTTTAAAATCTACACCAGACAACAACCCAGGCTTCACCCCGAACTAGAACGTACAATGCATGGGAACTCAACCGCCTCCGATATTGACACAACTGGCCGTCTAAAGAACCAAAGCCGCCCACTACGACAGTGGATGAAGATTAATAAAATTCTTACAACTTCCACATTTGTGAATATTGCGAATATTGGCAATTTTCTGTCGCTCTTCGAGTAATTCTCAATTGAGGTTTAAGCCTTTGTCATTTGTGGCAGGGTCGTAACGTTCGACCCTTGGACTAGGAACAAGTAGTTTGATATGGAGTATTGCATCTGTTCCAAATGCAAGCATAAATGGAGACTTAACCATTTGCTCTTTTTGGAGTTGTGCGAACTGCCCATACGATTTCAGGAAGTTTCTCTGCCCATGCAGCGTCGCTTGGCGTCATCAAGTTTCATTTTAAGCAATTTCTTAATGATTTTGTTGACTACCTCAACTTGTCCATTCGTTTGTTGGTGAGCGGGACGAGAGGATAATAAGTTTGTTCCCTAGCGTTTGCAAAAGTTGATGACTTGTTCGTTATTGAATTGTGCTCTGTTATCTATGACGGTCGAGTGTGGGACACCGTACCAGCTAAAGATGTTCTTCATTAAGGAGTTCATGACTATGGCGGATGTAGCTGCTATTAAAGCTTCAGCTTCAATCCATTTGGAACAATAGTTGACCGCAACAATAGTTTGCCAATTAGATCAAGTCCCCACATAGCAAAAATCCATGGCGAAATGAGTATTAACATTGGAAGCCGGAAGACCATGTTAATTGGCAATATTTGGCATTTGTGGCAGTGATTGGCAATGTCCCTGGCGTCAGACCACAAGGTTGGCCAAAAATACCCAGTGCGCAGAGTCTTATGAGCAAGTGATCGATGTCCCGAATGATTTCCGCATGTCCTAGAAGGTTGGCCAGAAATACCCAGTGCGTAGAGTCATATGAGAAAGTGATCGATGTCCCAAATGATTTCTGCATGTCCAAGAATGGATGTCATGCATGACTTGCTTTCCTTCAATAGAAGTTAAGCATTTTAGTTCGGGTTCGAGGATGCCTCAGCGATAGAGTTTTCCATTTCTCATGCTATATCAAGCAACTTTATTGATTATCATGTTCGCTTCAACTTTATCAGAAAGAAGGGATTCATTGCCATGAAGTTTGTAGTTAATGATCGGGTGCATCCAACATGGTTCTCGATTGATTGAGAAGAGCAATGTTGGGTTTGTCGAGCACCTCAACTCGAGTCTCGCTCAGACATCTATGAGGTTGATATGTGGCAAGCTTGGCTAGAGAATCAGCTTTTGCATTTTTCGATCGTGGAAATTGCTGAATGTTCCAACTCTTGAAGCGATGAAGAAGCGTTTGAACATATCCGAGGTAAGCCTTGAGTTGATCCTTTACCTGGAATTACAGTCCCCGAGCGAGCATTCGAGGCAACCTCTGTTTGAGGAGTTATAGTCTCAAAGGGTATAGCTAGGGCGACCAAAGGTGGAATTACAGTCTCCAACTTAGAAAGGACCTCGATGAGATCAATGCTATCGGTAAATTCCGCTATGAAATCTGCTACTGCTTGGCCCTTCATTATTGTAGGTGGAATGAAAGAGATGTCAAATTCACTGAGCTCAATCGCCCATTTAAAAAGACGACCGGAAAACTCAGGTCGTTGAAAGACTTGCTTCAATATTGAATTGGTCAAAACTTGTACTGAGTGAGATTGGAAATATGTCTGAGTCGACCGGCAGCAACGACAAGCGCTAGGGCTAACTTTTCCAACATCGGGTAACGGGTCTCGGCGTCAACAAATCCTTTTGCCAGATAGTAGACATGAAGTTCCTTGTTTTCTTCTTTTCGGATCAAGGCAGCTGTAACATCAGTATTTGAGACCGCGAGGTAGAGATAGAGTGTCTCACTTGGCTTTGGCCAAGAAAGCATGGGTATCGAGGCAAGGTATTCTTTGATAACCCTATAAAGCGGCTTCGCATTTAGGAGTCCATTTGATGAATTTTATTTTCGATCGTTTGAGTGCTCTGAAGAATGGGGCACATTTGTCAGTCAGTTTTAAAGTAAAGCGCGACAAGGCATTGAGCTTGCCCGCTAGGTGCAATATTCCATCCTTTGTAGTTGGAGCAGACATTTTAAGTATGTCTTGAATTTTGAGGGGGGATTGGCCTCAATTCCTTGTTTGCCGACTAGAAAGCCCAGAAATTTGCTTGTGGTGATTCAAAAATAGCATTTTTCTGGGTTTAAGTGCATACCAAATTCGATAAGCACATCTAGGATTGTGCGCAAATGTTGGACGTGGCTTGTTCGCTTCAAACTTTTTACAAACATGTTATCAATGTACACTTCTATTATCCTCCGGAGACATCGTTGGAGATCGGCTGGGGACCCGCCGAAGGTCGGCCAGGGACTCTCAAGGAGAGAAGAATGGTTGCTGACTTTTTAAACTAGTGTCGTTTTTGTATATATAATAGAGAACGTAAGTTTTTTATTACATGACAGTTTGTAATTTTGTTAAACTACAATATCTAGTATAAAACCTTATTTAGGCTTCGGTAGGCTTATGTGGGTAAAAATGTTTAGGTAGACATATTTAAAAGAAAATGGCTCAAAGTAAACTTACATGTAATTAGCCCTAAATAATTCAATAGGTACGCACACTAAATTAAGTAGGTACGCTTTCTTGGTTATAATGCCTCATGCTACATTTTGGGCAGTAGGTACACCGTACACTTCATAGCTAGATCCTTAGAAATTGTCATTAGTGACTCCAAAAGCTTGTACAAGTAATAAGAGAGCAGTATATATGTACGTTTTAAGATCTCTATCAGACTGAGCACAAAACTGACGAAAGTATAATCCCCTAGCTAGCATGAAGGTGACTCGTAACCCTGTCATCCAATATCATCGATCTCCAACTAAGTTTTTTGGGCAAACTAAAATTCACCCAAAATTAAAGACCAGTAGGTGATGCACCAATCTTTTAACATTCTACAAATCAAGCCAAACCCAAATTAATGTAGGGCATCATTATGGATTTATGGTTACTTAGCTAGGTTTTGTTGGTTTCCCCAAATTAGAAACGATCGACTCGATCTTGGAACACTTGGGAGTCTTCCATAAAAAACCTTTTGATGATTCTCACATGTGCACCAGACTAATATCACATTCTTCACCATAAGCCCAAAGGCAAGTCACTACCTAACTAGAACCAAACCCTAAGTATGCTTCATGCACGTGAATTAGTTTTATTAGGTCGACTAACCAAGTTGTCATGACTCATGAACTCGATCATGATCACCACAAAATTTGTCCCTCAAAATTTGAATACGACCCACATCAGTAGGGATTCTTATGTACGAGGTGTTATGTTCTTCATCGATTTTTAAATTTTGGAAGAAAGAGAAAGAAGCAAACACATGTCATTGTGATCGATAGTGTAGTGACTGATATCGATCTCGACCTGACCCAGAACAGATCGAACCCACCAGTTTTCCTTTTCTCACTTTGGACCCTTTGGATGCCTCTGGTCTGTCGATCACATGGTGCCACGTTAACATGAGTTAGATGGTCTCTCTCGGCTCATTTAGCTACAAGCACAACATTAATCGTCCATACAGAAATTAAACAAGAAGATCAAGAAACCTTGTACCATCTTTCTCCTTATGTATGGCACGTTAGAGAATGAATGAGTACGTTGCAATACCATGATTATGAGTTGAAAAATCTATATGAGAGTTTAACATAGACCTATACAATGAACTGAATGAAAAAAACTTGCATTTAATACGTGACGAGAATAATAAGGTATGTGAGTATATTTATTTTTGATGTTTAAGACATGCACCAAGTGTGGTATTCTTGAGTGAACAACAACTACGCCAATTCTTACTGTATTTTCATCGAGTAATATTGTGTGATAATAATAATCTCACTTGAATAACAAAATACTTCTAATATGACAGCTCTAACTATGTGTTAAGTCGAAGATAGTGTTCAGTTCAGTACGTGTTACTTGGAACATGAGTTGTTAGGATATGAGTTCGCGGTACACTAGTTACTTACGTTTAGTTTATTTAAATAATTGAATTATCAATATTAAATAATAAATTCTTTTTTTAAAGTGTTAAATAATAAATTCTTGTATGAGCAAAGTTTTTATTTTAGTAAATGAAGACAATTATGACGTTTGTTGGCAAAATTAATTTGAAGAGGTGAAAAAATTTAAAATAAATATAAAAAATAGACGTGAAAAAAAAAAATTAAAGTTCTTGCACGTGCATACGGCCACGCTCACGCGTGGGCTTTTTATTTTTGGAATAGTGAAAATGATCACCTTTATTTTTGTGTTATAAATAGATAAGTATATTTAACCACCCTATGTGGTTGTGTCGGCCACGACCTCATAATCTTTTTTCTTTGAGAAGATCACAAATTCACGACTTCATCATCTGCTCGCAATACAAAAACACCAGAACACTAAAACATTGAAGATCGAGGACTATTCTTGCTTAAACCACAATTAATATGAGATACGTACCTTCAGTGGCGACACATGATTAAATTTAAGTGGGGGTAAAAAAAATTTAATAAAAAACACAAATATTTCGAAATGAGCTAATTCATATCTGTTATCAATACTTTTTACCTTCACAAGAAACCTTCAATCCATACATCTCTCAGTATAAAAAATAAAAATAAAAAATAAAAAAATAAAAAAAGATGAGACTCGGTGAAAATCATCAACCTGCAAAACAATACATCTACAAAAAGAGTATTTTTATTTATTCCCTTATATTTGCGGGCCAGCAAACTCAGTTTTCCACCAAGTAAATAAACATTACTTATATGAATGAAAAATATTGTATTGCTATAGGGTAAGTTTGGTCTTTCATTGGTTTCATTGGTTTCATTGGTTGCTATAGGGCAATTGTGTTCAGACAGTTTTATTTTGTGAAAACTATGGACCAAATCAACCAAGATCAAGAAAATGAGTGGGGGCAGCTGCACCCACTCGCCCCCACCTACATCCGCCACTGCGTACCCTAGATATAGAGGTTTGGATAGCGAATGAACGACATTCAGGTCATACGTTCCAGAACAGTTTGACCCTGAGTTGGGCACTGAATAAAACTATATGTTTTATTTTGTCTTAAAAAAAAAACGAAAATCTTATTATTTGTATCATGACAAATAATCATTACGCTAAACTTCACATAATATACAATAGCATGCGTTTTAAAATATAACACTGGGGCACGCGTCAACCAAAAATTTTGTGTAAAGGGTAGAGTGGGGCATTGGGTCCCTATGTCCCTCCGCCCCTGTTTCAGAACACAGTTTGCAACGCTTCCGGTAACACTGATTCAATTTAAGAAATTGTACATGTTAAAATATGTAACAATCAAACTATAGAGAAGTATTGGTTCGATCAACAATACAAATTAGGATACGGAGACATCATACTTTTCTTTTTGGCCTTAACCTAAAAGAAAAGGATACATATATAAACGTAACCCACCATGTTATGGTTTAAGCCTCAACTAAATTGTTGCCTCACAGTTCGATAACAACATTTTATCTTTTAACTGACGTGTGTTATGCCGATGAAACAAACTTGCCATGCCCACCACCCAAACCTTTTCTCGCCAATGGAGAAACCCCAATTACAAATCAAAAAACATTGATTGACAAGAAATGAAACAAACAAGAGCTAGAAAGTGACAAAGGATAGAGAGAACGTCATCATTATTAATATGAAATATGAATATTGACACAGAAATAAATCGAGATGTATATAAATGTGAGCGATCGTTGGTTTATAAATGAGGCCACGTCGAGACCACTCCGTCTCCTCATCAACATCTTCATCTTCTTCATACAAACCCTTTAGCATTAGCAGCGATACTAAACCGTCGCCGTCGTCGTCGTCGTCGCAGCAAAAGGCTCTCCGGCGTGTCAGTTACTACAAGCTAGCCGTTCTCGTGTTCATGGCGGGTCAGTCGAGGAAATGGATGATTCTTGTGGCGACGATATGGATTCAGGCATTCACCGGAACCAACTTCGATTTCTCGTCCTACTCGTCGGTGTTGAAATCCGTTCTTGGGATTTCGCAAGTCCAGCTGAATTACTTGGCCACTGCTTCCGATTTGGGCAAGGTTTTCGGATGGTCCTCCGGTTTGGCCTTGATGTATTTTCCTTTATGGGTTGTGCTGTTCATCGCTGCTTTCATGGGGTTCGTCGGTTACGGCCTACAATGGCTCGTCATCCGCCAAATCATCGTCTTGCCTTATTTCGTGGTATGTACGTTTCCTTTCTTCTCTATAACATCCACACAACATAATGGTCATTTGTGTTTGTTTCTTTGGATTTGGAAATCTTTGATTTCCTCCACTAATTTGGGTTGATTTCGTTTGAAGTAAATCATACCCTAGTTTTATTTTTCTTTCTTGTTTAGGTTTCTTATTCCAAAACTCTGCAATGGGTTTTGTTTGGTTTTTTGTATGATGCAAAATATTTAGGTGGGTGATAACTTCAACTTCAACCACTTCTTTCTTTTTTTTTTTTTTTTTTTTTTTCCAAACACTGTTTTTTCTGTTGCTATACATTTGAACCTTCCAGCTCTTTTTTTTTTTGGTTACAAGAACCTTCCAGTTCTTTCATTTGTGCTCGGAGGAGAAATTGTCAGTTTCAGAGAAAAGAGAGAAGAAAACAAAGCTTTCCTTGCGGTTCATATATGTGGGGTATTGCGTGATGCCCGTGGTTATTTGAACTGTTAATCCAAACATTATTGTACTTTTAATCCAAATACTTCTGTTCTTTTTTTCTTTTTCTTTTTTCTTATCAGTTTTTGTTCTTCTATTTTTGGGTTGTAGCATTTTGTTTTCTGATCAGTCTAAACATGCTTAACAAACATTCAGTTTGATAACATAGTCAAAGTGTTAAGCACCCACTTAACTGGAACTTTATTAGTTAGAGCTCTGAACTGATAGACTGACTGGTATGGTACTACGAAACTTTTTTGTAAAATGTATTTTTTTTTTTTTTTTTTGTTTGATTGTTTATTTCATTTTGGAAAATAGTATTTTTGGTTTCTGATGGGGTTTGTGTGGTTCAACCTCAAGGGGATGGTCTGCCAAAAACATAGTAATACCAAACAAAAATATATTAAATGCTAGATTTCATAATTCTCTTGGGCCTGGCCCAGTGGGCCATCCTATTGATTACCACACTTGCCTCTTCGATTTTACTGTCACTTTCTTGTACATGTTTTGATTTAATTTAATGGTTGTCGTTTTATCTCCTCCATTAATTCGTGACCAAAATATGGTAAATATATCCCCGATTAATTATTATTTTTGAATACGAGATATCCCTAATTATTATTTTTTGATATGAGATATCCCTAATTAGTTGCTACATGAATGACAAGACTGCGATCAGTATATTTGGCCTTATCTATATCTTTTTACGGGTGAGATGACAAAGATGTGAGAAACGAGGGAAGTTATGTATTAAACTTTCGTGACATATGATCTTTGGTGAAATGAAGATTTTAGAAAACAATTAAATGTTTCATTTTGTTATCCATTTTTCAATTCAATCTGATTATTAATAGACAATAGAGATAGTTGAACTAATGTATGATCGTTGGCTTTATGTCTTTTCCTTTTTCTTTTGTTTCAAAAAGTGAAATGACAATATGAGGAAATTTTACGAAAGCATCTTTGCATGATTGAAAAAGAGCAGCGAACTTGTTCCAATAGGACACCACTTCATAACTTTCTAGAGTTTATGGATTGTGAAGCCACACCAAACTGTTTGGTGCTTCTGTCCTTTTGATTAAATCCTAACTAATCTTCCAAGTTCCAACCAAACTTTGAAACACTGGAGAAAAACTTTGAAACATTGCATGTGATGGATCCATATATAGCAGACTGTACTGTTTAGCACTCTTAATCACATAGCAACATAAGAGCACATATGCAGTACGCATGTGATAGATGACTAGACGATTCATTATTAATAAACAAGTTTTAATTCTTTGAATGGCATAGCTGATTAATTTAGGATTGTGTTAAAATTATTTAATATTGAGTTTGAACCATTGTGATAGTTTGGTATAGAGGATGATCTGATTTAGTTTCTTGTTATGACTTTCATGGCCTGCAGATGTTTCTTCTGTGTTTGTTGGCTGGGTGTAGCATCTGTTGGTTCAACACTGTATGCTTCGTTCTTTGCATTCGGAACTTCCCAGCTAATCAACCGTTGGCAATATCACTCACAGTGAGCTTCAACGGTGTAAGTGCGGCCTTATACAACCTTGCTGCAGATGCAATTGACTCCTCTTCTACTACTATATATCTCATTTTGAATGCTGTCATTCCCCTTATCACTTCTGTAGCTGCATTGATCCCGATTCTCCGACAACCCTCTCTCGACCCCCTTCCACCTGATGGAGTTCGTCGTGACTCCGTCATTTTTCTCTTTTTGAATATCCTAGCTGTTTTAACTGGCATTTACCTTCTTCTCTTTGGTTCATCCTCTTTTGACACAGCAACTGCTCGCGTCTTCTTGGCTGGAGCCATTTTCCTACTCATTTTCCCTCTGTGTATTCCTGGCATTGTCTATGCTCGGGACTGGTTTCGTCGTGCCGTTCATTCTAACATCCGCATTGAAGGGTCAGGCTTCATTCTTGTCGATGTAGACGATCTTGAGCTTCACAAAGAGCTCCTGACCCGTGAGCCTAGTATTAATGGGAACGGATCCCTTTCTCACCTCTTGGTCTATAATGGTGCATCCGCTCAAAGTTTGTCATTTCGAAACAAAAGTATGGAGTGCACAGGGTGTTGTGGAACCCTTGTCGGAAAGGATCAATTGGCAATGCTTGGGGAAGAGCACTCGGCAAGATTGCTTGTGAGACGGTTGGATTTTTGGCTGTACTACATTGCATACTTTTGTGGGGGTACCATTGGGCTTGTTTACAGTAACAATCTTGGACAGATAGCTCAATCACTAGGGCAGAGCTCCAATACCACAACACTTGTGACTCTATATTCATCCTTCTCATTCTTTGGCCGATTGCTATCAGCTGTACCCGACTATATACGAGCGTAAGTAACTTCCAACTCTTAGCACTTTTTGAGAATTAGGTAGTAACACCTTAATTGAATGAGATTCTAATAGCTTTGGCTTTTGCTTGACAAAACTAACAAATTAAATGATACCATAACTGTGCAGGA
Organism: Fragaria vesca subsp. vesca; assembly: GCF_000184155.1. Classification (NCBI taxonomy): domain Eukaryota; kingdom Viridiplantae; phylum Streptophyta; class Magnoliopsida; order Rosales; family Rosaceae; genus Fragaria; species Fragaria vesca. The sequence goes on from NC_020495.1 coordinate 24,004,248, forward strand.
AGTTCTATTTTGCAAGGACAGGATGGCTGACCATAGCACTTTTGCCAACCCCAGTTGCTTTTATATTGCTTGCTGCATCAAGCGGTACCATGGCTTTGCACGCTGGCACTGCACTGATCGGATTAAGCTCCGGTTTCATTTTTGCTGCTGCTGTGTCCATTACTTCAGAGTTGTTCGGGCCTAACAGCGTAGGTGTCAATCACAACATTCTCATTACAAACATACCACTCGGTTCACTAGTTTATGGTTTTCTAGCTGCAATCGTTTACGATGCCAATGTAAGCACTGGCCTCAGCATCGTAACATCTGACACAATAGTGTGCATGGGGAGGAACTGCTATTTCCTAACTTTTGTGTGGTGGGCGTGCATATCTGTACTGGGTCTAGCCTCAAGTGTGCTCTTATTCTTTAGAACTAGACATGCCTATGACCATTTTGAGCATAATCGTTCTACACAACTGTATTAGCTTAGAGAGTGTTGTTAGCTTACAGATAACACATTCCTTAGGTTATCACTAAATTTTGGAGAGAGTGACATCTAGCTTTGTTAGGCTTTGAGCGAAAGTTTAAATTTAACAAAATCAATGAAGCTGTTGTCCATATTCTTGTACTAATGATGATACAATATTGAGGTTAATATGTAAGATCATATTCATGAAGCAATACTTCAACAGTCTTCAACATATGACGGATTTTTTGAAGGTGCTTCTATACTAACTCATAAAGCACAATAACTAGAGATATAGTATTTTTCCATGTAGAGAAAAATAGAGAGAAATATAGAGTATATATAGGTATATACATATGACTTTTCTACTATACATATGTGTATAGCATACATCAAGCTGTGAGTCATCCGATCGTCTTGAATTTTAAATTATTAAATAATTAGACGGCTCATTACTTGATGTATGATATACAAATATGTATAACAACCAAACCCACGTACATATAACATATGAACCGGCTGGGTGGATATCATTCTCATAGCTAGGCATAGTCATGCACTCATGCACTCGCGCATACATATTGGCTTTGACAAATGAAAAGCAAAGGCCCAACTTCCTTATTCCCAAAGAACACGTATCAGAGCTAAGATTGCTCTGTTATGTGCATGGTTGACAAAAGCTAATTAAGAAAATGAAAGATAAAGTAAGCAATTGAAAAGAAAGTCAAATTAACATGCGAGGTTCAAATCAATTACTTGCATTACAAATCACCCAAAAACCTGGCTTCCGTGTAATGTGAAGGGCCTCTAAGTCAAATTCGACATGCAGATGCGTCTACTTAAAGTCTTCTAAGTCATAGGCAGCATGCTCATGCGTCTACTTTAAACTACCATAAATTCACCAAAGGATTATACCTCAAGTTAATTTCTTTTTTTACCGGTGCAATTACCTAACTCTTACCGAGCTGAGTGAACTCATGAACTATCAAATTGTGTTATTACAAAGACAATTTTAACGCGGATAAAGGTTAAAACTATATCGAGTCAATTTATAATTTTAAATGTATCAATTTACAGCTTTAACGGTTTAGATGATTGAGTTAATGACTAAAAATGAATATCGTACATTTAGTTTAGTAATTGAAAGAGGTAAAACTGTTGATTGTAGTTTGATTAAAGGCTTTAACGATCATTGGAAATACCTCAAAGCCTTGAAAGAGGTCACTAATTTCATGCCATGGCACATGAATATCTTTCTTTCACAAAAAAAAAAAGAAAAAGGAGCGTGAGAAACGCACTCAAAGAAAGTTCCATCCCGAAGCACTCACTTGCTTCAGTGCGTGGTCACCCTCCTCCCACTTTTTTCCATCACAACCAAATTATAAAATTCCAAACAGCAAAACCAAACATCTAGGCCATTCTATTCCCATAATTCACATTCCCAAACAAAAACAACTCCATGGCCTCCTTCATCAAACCCAAGAAACCCATGTCCTCTTCCCAATCAAATCTTTGCACCACCCTCTTCTTCATCGTCCTCTTCACCATCCCCGTCCTCTTTCTCCTCCACACCTCCACCACCTCTTCCATCATCTGCACTTCTCACTTCAACAACAACCCTCCCTTCTCCGGCGACCTCCGCGCCGCAGAGTTCTCTTGGAACCGCCTCTCCTTCCTCCAACACCGCCCCAACCCCCCAGCCTCCCTCAAAATCGCCGTCTTCTCCCGGAAATGGCCCATCGCCACCACCCCCGGCGGCATGGAACGACATGCTCACACTCTCCACACCGCCCTCTCCCTCCTCGGCCACCAAGTCCACGTCTTCACCTCTCCTGTCAAACCACAAAAGCTCATGAGCCAAAACCGCCTCAACCTTAGCCCTAGCTCCTCCCCGCCCTACCTTCACTTCCACGAGGGCGATCCCGGCTACTGGAGATACAACAAGGCCTACGAGCAGTTCCTAGAAGAAGATGAGAAGCAGAAGTTCGACGTGGTACACTCGGAAAGCGTGGCGCTTCCTCACTGGCTAGCCCGCCGCATCCCCAACCTCGCCGTCTCCTGGCACGGCATAGCCCTCGAGAGCTTACACTCCAATATCTTCCAAGACTTGACGCGTAAGCAAGGCGAGCCGATAGAACCTGCCTTCAATCAAAGCTTACAAGGAGTAGTTCCAAAGGTCCTCAACGAGATCAGGTTCTTCCATAACTACGCGCATCATGTAGCAATTAGTGACAGTTGCGGTGAAATGCTTAGGGACGTTTACCAAATACCCAACAAGAGAGTGCATGTAATACTCAACGGCGTCAATGAAGAAGATTTCGGTGTCGACTCTAAGCTCGGGGAAGAGTTCAGAGGAGGAATAGGAATACCACAAAATGCTAGCATGGTGTTTGGAGTTGCAGGTAGGTTAGTGAAAGACAAAGGCCATCCTATTCTGTACGAAGCTTTCTCGGAGCTCATAGCCAAACATCAAAACGTGTATCTGATCGTGGCCGGGTCCGGACCATGGGAGCAGCGTTACAAGGATTTAGGTCCTCGTGTACTTGTTCTCGGATCGATGAGTCCTTCTGAGCTGCATGCCTTCTACAATGCCATTGATGTGTTTGTGAACCCGACCCTAAGGCCGCAAGGACTTGACCTGACACTCATGGAGGCGATGATGAGTGGGAAGCCGGTGATGGCGTCGAGGTTTCCGAGTATTAAAGGAAGCATTGTCGTCGACGATGAGTTCGGGTTTATGTTTGCTCCCAACGTCGCGTCGTTGCTGGAGGCTTTGGAGTTGGCTGTGAAAGAAGGGTCGAGGAGGATGAGCCAACGAGGGAAGGCGTGTAGGGAGTACGCGAGTTCCATGTTTACTGCGAGGAAGATGGCATTGGCTTACGAGAGGTTGTTTCTTTGTATAAAAAACGATACATTTTGTAACTATCCTTGAGCTAGCTATACTACTATAGGTTTCCTTTTTCTTTTCTCTCTTCGATCATCTCCAATTTTCAATAGGAAATTGTATTGTTTTCATATGAGTTGGGTTCACGTTTCAATATTATTGACCCATTCCATTTTAGATCAGTCACATTTTTCAATTTGCATAGCAACGAGTATATACGTGATCCCAACTCATCAGTGCTATCATTGACAGATTCGAAGGTTTTCTTCATCAAGGTAAGATTTGGATTGAAATGCACGAATAATCGTTAGCTTTCTCCTTCATTTTTTTTCTTTTTTCCTCTTGTACAACTTATTTTGAGTCAATTTTTACAGTTTGTCTTCCGATCCTACTTAACTTCTCGATAGGTACATAGCATGAGAGTTCTATACTACAAAATTAGACAAGAAAATAGTAGCCTATACGGACGCCCGAATCCATTTCTAGGTGTGTTTGTTCAGAATAAACCACATATGTACTAAATGGTAACCTTATGTTTTGATGCATTTCCTCTTCTTTACGTAGTTGTGGATTGAATTTGAGTTAAATGATCCAATTCTAGTGTAAAACCACCATATATAGATTGTCCATGTGTTGATGCTTGATGTCGATCACTTTCTTTTAGCTAAAGTCACGCCCAACGCGTTAGGCTAGGAGAGATACCATTAGAAGGTTTCAAGTCAAATTAGTGCAGCATTTTAACGCATTCGATTCAGAGAGTATTGGCTGTCCTAAGCGTTGTTTTGTTTTGCTGGTTGGCTTTGTACTTTACTGGTTGGTGTCTGAGGCCTTGGTTGTATTTAATTAGGCTTCGTTTATTTCGTGGGGGGCGATTGGTTGCACTTTTCTAACGTTTTCTTGAAATACATTTTGGGTGAGAGAAAGGACCTAATAATTTATGAGATACACCCTAACTACTAATTTGATTTTGCATTATTCTAATTTGGGAGCCGTTGCATTTTATGACGTTTTCTTTGGTTAAAAGTACATTATGAGATAAAAGGATCCAATAATTAGGTTTAGATTGTGCAATTAACTAATAGAAAATGACAACCCACTACCATAGACAGTTGCAAAACACAAAAAACCACCTTGCAACAGATTTAAACAAATAAGGACATAAGCCCAAGCCCATAATGTATAGTCTCACGCCCAGTCAGCAATTTTTACGTAAAATACCAAAAAAACAATATTTTCTAAAATAACTACAAACCTGCCACTGCCTCCACCGAACAGACCCGACTGCCTAAATCCCACACTTCTCCACCATTTCCATTCAAAACAACGATTCTCTCTCAAAATCCCAAGCCCTAAATCACAGTAGCAGAAAGATTCGTCCCAAAATTCTCCACCATTTCCATTCGAAACACCGATTCTCCACAGTAGCAGATCGACGCTGTCACCGATTTAGGTACTTGTTCAATCTTCTATGGCTTCTGCATGTCTGAGATTAAGTTTTAGCTTCGCGATTTCTATGAATTTGAACTTGATTTCATGGATTGGCTTTGTGTTTGTGTATTTCGTTTAGATTTGTTGTTACTTGAACTTGAAATCACGATTTCGTAATCGAGCAGTAGCACTGAGTTTATAAGAATCCGAAATTCATGTTTTACAGTGCTTTTGGAGGCAGTAGCAGTTTATAGATTTGATTAATGGAGGAACATGGGTCTGCAATGATACTAATGAGCCAAAAAGAAACAAAGGTGGCAAACGATATACAGGTAATTCTCTATGCACATGCTCATTTGTAATATCTCTGCTACTGTATTTGTATCATGAGTTCTCTATTTATTGAGTGTTTTGCAACTGAGAATATGTTTTGAATTGTCTAGACTAGTTATATGAATGCTATTACACATGCTAAAGTAAAATTAAAACTGCTACTGTTTCAATTGTTTCCTGTTAACTTGATCATGCTCATGCTACTGTTAAAGTAATATCTCTGCTACTGTATAATGAGTTATCTATGTATTAGGTGTTCTGCAATTAAGAATATGTCTTGAATTGTCTAGACTAGTTATATGTATGCTACTACACCTGCTAAAGTAAAATTTAAACTGCTATTGTTTCAATTGTTTCCTGCTAACTTGATCATGCTCATGCTACTAGGGAAAAGAAAGAAATATATCTGCTATTGTAACATGAGTTGTTTAATTATGATTTTCTTGCTACTGTGCACAGGTGCAAAATGATATGAATACCAATCCGAAAGGGAAGCGATATAAGACTCTAGCGCGTAGAAAAAGTTGCCAAGAAAGGGTAAACAACAGCAAAAAGCCAAGGAAGTAGACAAGGTTAAAAAGCCAAGGTGTGAGCAGAAATTTCGTCAATTCAGATGCAACATGTTGGCATTTGAAGAAGTATTCACCAAGGTTTGCAAGGACTTAGGTGAGGATAAGGAGATTCTAAGAAATGAGCTAATGAAGACACCATTCTGGGATTTCATATCAATATATGATAAACGTTTGGTGTCAAAATCCACTGCAAAGAAGTCGGATAGAG
>NC_020495.1:24014330-24014861 GCF_000184155.1 Fragaria vesca subsp. vesca
AATCATCACTGCTAACATCGCCATCATCAAAGGGTGCTTCAATGCTAACAGTAGCAGACATTACAACTGTTGAAGGCATTATAGAGATAGCTGAGCTAGATCCAACATCAAAGATTTGGATATTTATGAACCGAGAGTTCAACACTTCAAAAATCTCCATCATTACGGCAATATCCTCATCAGAGTCAAGACGACAATTAGGAAGATCAGTGAGCGAATATTTCAGGACATACTGATCAACCTTCAGATTCTGAAACTTCAAACAAATCTTCGCACACATATCATCATACTTAATGCTTGATGACAAGCACATAATGAAAGAATCTCCCCCATATGAAAACCTTCCAAACTTAGAATTAGACATCCTACAATAAATGTTCACACACACACTATCAAACAGAGCTATGCACATACATAAAAAAAGATTCAAAAAAGGACAGCGTGCCGCTGCACCGCTAATCCGGCTAGTACACCACCTCAAACAAAAAAAATAGCAACTGAGACAAGCTAGGGAGCTGCTACCAAAAAAAT
>NC_020495.1:24015250-24031015 GCF_000184155.1 Fragaria vesca subsp. vesca
AAAACAAACACCTGCTACTGCATATAAACTAGAATAGCTGAAACATTGAATCAAAACATATAAAATACAATAGCTACTGCATATAAACTGCAAATAAAAACATATCAAAACAAACACCTGCTACTACAAGTAGGTGAAACATTGAATCAAAACAAATAACCAAAAACAAACACGACCTAGGTAGCTGCTACTACAATAGCTGAAAACATTGAATCAAAACCAAAACAAACATCTGCAAATTTCAATAGCTCAACAAATCTACTTTGAATGAACTTTAAAATTGATTTATAACTGCAATCGGAAAATTATCAACACAAAACCTAAACAGAAATAGCTCGTCGTCAAATTCCAATTCAAAATTCAAAAAGATGAAAACACCATAAGAATAAAGAATCAAGAGATTCAACCTACAAATTGCTCACTAAATAACATCAAAGCATCAAACCGATTCAAAAACAAAGTAAACCTAAACGAAAATTGGATCAAATTCAGAGGAATTCGAATTTACAACTAGCTTTCAATAGATCAAAAAGCTTGAAATCAACGGAGAAGAATGCAAACTTAAGCATGTGAGAAGAAGAAGCATGAAAGCTACCTGCAAATCCACCTATGGAGATGAAGCAAAACGAAATCACAACGACGAAGAGACCGAGAGATCGCAACGACGAAGCGATGAAGAACAGACTGAGAGAGAGACGTTGCGTTTCAATTGTCCGCTGGCGTTTATATACTCTTCCTCACAGCCCTAAATTGGTTAGTTGTTTATGCAGGGGCAATTTAGTAAAACTATCTCATGACACATGGCAAACACAAAAAAGATTGTCCTTAAGTTAAAAACTGTCCTTATTTGTTTAAAGTAAATACAAGTGGATTTATTTGTGTTTCAGATCCTTTTAAAGGATGTATATGTGATTTGCTAATTAACTAATGGATTAATTGTGGTGGGAGTTTATGATGTTTTGTTTACGTACTGACTTCCGTACGTGGATCATTTATTCAACTGCGATCAATTGCTATTACATCTAAATTTAAAAATGCATAATGTACGTTAGAGTGAATCAGTTAGGCGCAAATTACTTCATATTATATATATATATATACACACACACGACACGGTATAATCTTAATCAATCATATACATATCTTAATCAATCATATATATAGCTATTTGTATATGGGGATAACCATGCATCTGTAACAGTAACATTTAATGATTTAATCTTAATCATCCTCATAGATATGTATAAATAAACGCACTATCCTGAAGATTCTGCCCCAGTTTAAATACCAGATCACTTTCGACTATTGCATTCTGATCTAACCAGTGTCCACGCAACTAAGTGACTAGTTAACTTATTAGATTAATAAGACCCGCTGTAAAAGAGATGCAAACTATTACTCCCGCATGAATCAATTTTTTTCCTTTTGGTGAAGAAAACATACAAATGAACCTAAATATTTAGGCAAATCGAGCACAAAAACCATGGTCCATGGCATGATCTGAATCCTGTAACAAACCCAGGTTTCCACCCAAATAGGCTAATACTGATGAGTGACGAACCCTATATTTTGGAGGGTTCTTGTAAGAGTACGTGCCTCTAGTCAAACAGGCTATGGTGGTGTGTTTCAGGATTTGGGTCGAGGTGAATTTAGTTCTATTCTACCCAGATATTTCAAATTGGTTGCAGCTGATCGAGAGATAGTATAAGTTATATATATGTTGCAATCGATATAATCCATTTATATATTTACATGGGCAACTTAACAATGCACACACATTTTCTATGTTACACTTGGATATACATAGCTTCGAGTCATATATTGCTCAAGCTTTCTGAGTTACTGTTGCAGCTGGAGGGGATTTCCTGATGTACCCAACTTTATTTCCATCAATTCTGATTTTAGCCCCAAAAACACCATTTTTATTGGATTTATTGGGCGACGCCGGCCAATGCCCTTGTGTCACAGCCATGTCCTTCAATTGTTGCACGACCTCTAGGGTTTCAACTATAGCTGCCATCCTTGGCCTGTCTTTAGGGCTCATGCTTATGCACTGTAATGCCAGAAGGGCAATCTCCTTTGCACCCTTCACAGAATACTGTCCGGCAAGCCTCGGATCCATAATGTACCGTAACCTTCGAGTGCTAGTGAGGTAAGGTTTTGCCCAATCAATCAGATTCTGCTCACTCTTTGGTCTTGATTTGTCCATGGCTCTTCTTCCAGTAAGCAATTCTAGTAGCACCACCCCAAAGCTGTATATGTCACATTTTGTGGTCAACTGCCCTGAAATACAATGAAATGTTGGACACAGTTTAATCATCAATAAGTTGTTATAGTCGAACTTGGTGTCCGGTAGCTAGAATATCTGTTGTTGAAAGAACACGAATATGTAGAATGGTTAACTTGTGGTACCTGTAGAGACGTATTCCGGGGCAGCATAGCCATAGGTACCCATTACTCTTGTTGTAACATGAGTTTCTGATCCTTCAGGTCCCATCTTTGCAAGTCCGAAATCCGACAGTTTTGCAGTAAAATCCTATCAGTCCCAGATAAAACAAAGCACATACAATCCATTTGTTAAATAAGACTTCAAGGAATTCAAAGCTAGGAGGCACAAATTTTGCTGATAAAAGGGGAAGTGTTCATGTGGAAATTAACATACAGAATCTAGCAAGACATTTGAAGTTTTGAAATCCCGATAAATGACTGGCTTCTCGGCACCATGCAAGAAAGCAAGGCCTTTGGCTGCTCCTATTGCAATCTTTATTCTTGTACCCCATGGCAATGATATTGAAAGCCCTGTAGTCAATCAGACGTAAGTACAGTAAAATCTATTAAACTTTTAGATATTTTTGAGAAAACTAAAGTGACTTATAAGCAATCTATGGACTACTTGCCATTATTTTACAAATTGCTTTGCAAGATATTTTATATCACACAAATTTTTTACCATTTACTGGGAAAACAAAAAAAAAGTAGTGAAGACCAAAGCAACTAGGGAGCAACTATATCATTTTCTTTGAAAATAAACAAGAGAAGAGACATTTTTTTTTTTTTTTTTTTTTGAATAAGAGAAGAGACTTTGAAATGAACAAGAGAAGAGAGCAAATGAACTGACTTGGTAATACTATACACATTTAGTTTTAGTAAAAGTGTAACATATAACAACAAGCAAAACCCTAAACTCACTTTTGAATAAGTGATTCTCCAAGCTGCCTCTGGGCATAAACTCATAAACCAGAAGTCTTTCTTCATCCTGACAACAATAGCCAATCAATTTGACCAAATGAGGGTGCCTCAGCTGCCCAAGAAATATCACTTCTGCCTGCAACACAAACAAGTGATTTGTGAACAAAATGAATAATGTTTGCAAGATTAGGTGTGTTATTTAGATTAACCAGCAAAATTACTTATTCTTTTGAAATAATTTCGAACCAGAATTTGTTTTAACTGTATTACGTACTGTAGTACAGAGGGAAAACATCAATTCCAAATAAGTAAAAACAAGGATAAAATTAAGATCAAAATTCTTACGAGCCATTCGCGGTGTCCCTGCAAGCCTTCAATGTCGAGGAGCTTAACAGCAACAGCCTGAGGCTTCAAACCCTGCCTCAAATTCTCATCTATATAACCCTTGTGTACAGTTCCAAACCCACCTTCCCCCAACAAAAAGTTACTCGAGAAATCATGAGTTATACCACGCAGCTCGCTTAGCTGAAAATCATGCAACTCGGACCCGAAAGACAGTGCAAGATCACCGTTGATACGCGTGGAGGAAGAACGACTGAGATCAGAGAAAGACAGTCTCCTGAACGAGGGTAGCTGACCACCATCCTTTGATAAATCCGACCTCGAAGGCCTGCAGGGCCGGCTGAAGTTGCCAAAGAATGTCTGGTCTTCAGCAGAGCAGCAGTACTTTGCTGTGAAAGGTCTCCATGGCTTCGATGTGGGTTGTGGCCTCATTGTAGGAGAATGAGATTAGAGGAATATTGGGTAGTGGGTGAAACACATTTGATGCAAAGAGTAGAGGAAGCATGGTTTCTTTATCTAAATGTTGATGAGAGAAATATAACAAGGGGACATTCTTTCTTCAACTGCTCTAACCACTCTACTAAAAGGGGTAACATTATTTTCTGTTGTGATTTTGTCTCCTACGTAGTGTCTTCATGCAAAAGGTGACTGGATATTTTTAGTTTAGTTTTTCTTTCTCTATGCTGAAGTTTTAGTTTAGTTCTTCAGGACATTTTAGTAGTTATTTTGCTGGACATGCTTCCACTCAAATCTTTTAAGTTTAATACCTTTCAGTTATGCATATCTTGTAGTTCTAATTAGTTCACATATCAAGCCAAATTATTAACTACAAGGATAAAAAGGTTGTTGCCTATCTGATTGATTCTGTTTCATTTGATCACATTCGTTATATGTTTCTTTGCTTATTGTTAATCATGTCTTTATACATGCAATATTGCAAGCTCATTTCAGCTTTCTAAATGTACACGACCGAGTATTTAAGATGAACGGTGACATACATGTCAAAGCTTTTTCCTTTACAGCAGTCGGTAAAATGAATACACAAACATAGTTGATTTTATTGAGAGATTTGCAATGATCGAAAAACCATGTAATTGGCGAGCCAACTTATGACTACATGCAGAACCTAGCTAAGAGCTTTTCGTTTTCTGTAAGCCAAAGAGCTATATACAGTATGCTCATCTATAATAATCATTGTCTTGATCTCAAAATGAAACTAACATAGAGCCACAGACAATAGAATAATCAAGGTTAGTTAACATTTAACAAGTACATGGTATTGAATGATATTGAAGCGGATAGCCGTCCATATTTTCCTGCTCCATTTCAACTAACCCTCAATGTGTATGCTCTAATATCTCTATAGCTACTCTCTACTTCAACAAGTCCAAAGGGACTGCGGCCTTTCCTCTTGTTCTTGCAAATACAGAATCCTAATTATGTATATATGATCAAAGACGAGACTGCTGATTCCACAAGGGACTATACATGATACAGTATTTTAAATTTGTCATGTTTTTCTGTTCTTGGTATAATATATTTTCCTGTGAACCCTCTAGCCTTTTCGTCTCCGTACGCATTCACCTAAACCATGAACAACTTGATCAAGCTTATCCAGTGACGTGCGTGAATTCATTAGTTTGGTTAGGCTCTTACAACAACTCAACAAGAGTTACATGCAAGTAGCAAGTAGGTGTTTATCTATTTGAAAATAAGACCTGTAATTGGAGTACCTGGTGGTTTAGTGCATAGTTTGTGTCAACTTATATATTGTCAATATATGACTCTAGAAGCCTAACCTATATGACACCTGATATCTGACCAAATTCTTTTAGAGTAGGGATATATAAACTCCTTTTTGCTGAGGAATGCATAAACTGTCGGCACACATAACCAATACATTGCGGCGAATAGGGCAAATTGTGCATGAAGTATTTTTTTTTTTTTTTTTTTTGTAAAATTGGAATCACTCTATTAGGCTTAAAGCCAATAACGATCGCAAAGCGATCAATGCCTGAGCAATCCGAGGACTATTCACACACAAAGCAAAGTCTTAATTCAAATACAAACTGCAAATTGAAATGCAACCTTCCAAAAAGGTGGACAAGAACAACTAGAAAGCATGAAATACTGAAAGCATAATAACCTCACCCTAAACATCATCCCTCTTTGAAAGAATAGAGGCTTAAGACTCATTGGTGTACCTTAATTTTATCATGTAGCAGAGAGAAAGAGAACGTTAGGGTTTGGTAGGGATCTGATGTAGAACGAGAATAGGCCAAATTTAGACAGAAAAAAATAAAACTAAGGAAGCGACAAATAATAAAAAAGAATGATTTGAAGATCGGTAATTCTCGTGTTAAGAGGTTGCTAGCCGCTGGAATATTCAAGAAGATGTTGTTTTGGACTTTCCGGGTTGCTCATGCGAAATCTGATTTTCAAAAGCAAATCTGATCTAAAGTAACTTTTGACCAGAATGTCCGTTTGGAATGCATAACACATTTCCGGAATGGGAATGACGAGATCTACAAAACTGTCAGATTTAGGCCAAAAGATATCATTTTCTTAATCCGATTTGGCATTTAGTATTATTTTAGGATTTTAGTTTATTTAGGATTTTGTTTTCTTTTAATCTATGGGCTTTTAGGCTTGATTGTTAGTTACCCTAGGGTTTAGTTTCTCCTATATAAGGACTCTTAATCGGTTGTAGTCGTCAGCTTTTGATATTAATAAAACTTTTGAGTTCTCTCAAATTCTTCTGGTGGATTCCAAATTCTCTCGTGAATTCGAGAAAACTAGACTTGTGGATTCAAGTCGCCGTACGTTGATGGATTCTAATGTTCATATTTCCGCTTCATCAGGATCTTTCCTAGGTGCACTAGGAAATCATCCTTCCTTTGTTTCAGATGCATCTTCCTTCTCTTCCATCGCCGCTCCCGGTGCCATGCATGGAATCAGAACTATTTGCTACACTCAGCTTCTTGTTTTTGCTACGTACCGTGGAGACGACACCTCTTCTTCAGAGATATTCCGGTCCTAGCAATACCAAGATTTCCATTAGCAACAATAGAAAACCCTAACTCATCAGGGTTCAGAGGGAAAGGAACCATAGCCAAAGAGTGCCGAACACGTGCCGCTTGCCGTCTGCCTCATCATCGTCCTCCCTTTCTCGCCGAACTCCTGTGATTTTTGTTGGAGAAGGAAAGGTCAGGATCTCTCTGATGTTAACCACCCTCTTGTCCTTTGGGATATATGCAGCAGGAACAGAGAGTGAGATGGGTCCGTTGCCGCGAAACACCATTGGAGGAGGAGTGATAGGCTGAGTACCCTAAGGAGGCGCAGTTGAAAAGGGCAGTTACTGCAGTCTAGGACAAGGAAGGCCTCCATGGTTGATCATGGTGCAATCTCTGCAATGTCCTAGCAAACTCTCATACTTGAATTTCACTGTCAGAACATCCACAAGGGAAACCCTAATTCTTCTTATCTCCAATCACAAGATCATTGAGAGGGAGGGTAAGACGTACACGAACCACGCCATTGTTGATGTCGCGCTAATCAACCTGAAAAACTGGTCTGATCGTCTCACAACTAGACGAGCAGTTGCCGTCGTTGTAAGCGCCGCTGGTAAGTCCTGTATATCAACCCAAATCCAAAAAAATTCAAGAGGCAAAACCATTATGTCTATAAAACCATCATAATCATTCAAGAAGATCATGGCTCTTTGATATCCCCATGGCCCTCATTTCTTCACTCGGATCACATCTCTTTCATTGGTGAAAGTAAAGAGATAGTGATCTCCTTTGGCTTGAACCTCCACCGGAGTTGAGAGGCGCCACATGAATCTCACCCTCATGCATCCTATAACCTCCATTACCACCACCACCAAATTCATCACTTTTTCATTCTACCCATCTTAGTCTATATACACAAAGCTTCACCATTTTGTCATCTCTATCCATTCCATCATCTATTATCAAGCAAAAAGAAGGAAGGGAAGTCTAGCATCAAGTGAGGACATCACCATCATCACCATCACAAGGATACCATGAGTTCACCCCATTCCTCCTCAACTTGAGCATAGTCATTTTTCTTCCCTTACTCTTTAGTTTGATGTTCATAAACATGTTGAAACTTGTATATTTGACTATGAGTGAGTAGTTGTTGGGGCTAGGGTTGAAATCCCTAGCCAATCTTGTCTGACATTGATGTAGAAATTGTGTTTGATGCACTTTTCATTAGCACTTTAATATGTTAGTTTAAGAGTTGGAACATTCATGCTTAAACTTAATCAATTTGAGTATGTTTGTTTGTCATGACATGAGAAATGTTTAGGGCTTGATTAACCTTAGTTGTTTAAAGCATGATAACATATCATATATGTGCATGTTAAGGTTGTGAGCTACAATCACTTAGAGATAAGCATGGTTGGTTTGCATAATTTCTTCATCTCTAAGCTTTATGCACTTAGGATAATGCATTAAATTCCTAATCGGATCGAATTGCATGACTTAGGTAGTTAAATACTACACTCGAGATGGTTACTTGATATCAACAAAAGAGAATGTCCTTGTCACACCCGAGAGGGATGCAAAGAGAAAAATTGGCTAATTAAAATGTCATCGTTCACTTTAGAAGCATCATTGTTTGCAAGAGAGGCTAGATGTGAAAACCTTAAGCCCCAACTCTTATCCATTTCATTACATCTAATTTAGCTTAGCATAGTTTACATTTCAAGTTTCTATTTAGCAAGTTCCAGGTTGAATCATCTCCAAACCAAAAATCAAATCTACCTGATATTACATATAATCACCATGAACTTTGATTCACTTGTAAGCCTTTGTTTGTGACTTGTACAATTGCATATTCATTTAACATCCTTTAGGTTTTCCTAGCTAGAGAGGGTTTACCAATCCTTTGGGTACGATATACTTTACTCATAATCTATACATTATAACTTGACCCTTATACTTCATGATGATTTTTTGGCTAACATAGACATGTATTCTCTTGCAAGCGATAAATATTAAATGCAAAGTAAAATAGGTCACATCTTTAAATTCGCACAGGACTTTCCATTACTCAGGTGCGGCCCTGGTCTTGATCTGTCCTCTACAAACAAACGCACAATGCACTCGATCTCTCTACCGCATCAGTGAGATTGCCTTTTTACTTTTCACTAAAGAAAATCCAGTATGTTCTTGTTAGATTAGCCGTTCTTATTCACGAAGTATAGTCAAAGAAATACTGAGACAAAGAAAAGAGAACGAAAAAGGAAATGAAAATCGTAGTGGTCATCTGGCCGTTAGGAGGAGGAGGTGGAAATCGTAATGGGGCCAATTTGATATCCAAAAAGCGGGACCCACACGTTGAAAACTTGATCCACAAAACGCCGAAATCATGAGTGTAGCCGTTAGACTCTTGTATTGAGTAGGGCAGCTCCACATTGAGAGCTCGTTGCTCCCCAACTTTGACCCGCCATGGATTTCTCCCACCACCACCTCTCCGACTCCGACGAAGACTCCGCGGTAGACGACCTCCTATCCCAAGCCAAAGACCACATCGTCCTCGAGCAGCTCGCCGCCATCAACTGCTCCTCCCTCACCGACGACTCCGTCCTCCCCACCCACCTCGAGTCCCGCTTCTCCAAACTCAAGTCCTTCCCGGCCTCCAAGCCTAAGTCCTCCGCCACAACCACCGCCTCTTTCCGTCGGAATGAAAACCCAGATGAGAAAAAGGTCCCTACTCCGAAATCACAATCTGGGTATGTCTCGCCGCCTCAGGAATCGCCGGAGTTTTCACCGGAAAAGGGCGTTCAGTCGCCTTTAAAGAGTTCGAAGCCGAAACAGAAACATGGGTCGGGTTCGTCTCGCTCGAATTCGTCGAATTCTTCACCGGAGAGTGCGATTTTCTCACCGGCCAAGAGAGTTTCAGGGAGGAAGCAGCGTTCGAAATCGAAATCCAAAGTGAAATCTGGGTGGCTGTCTTCTCCGTTGGGTTCTTGCAATTCGCTGAGGGAGGACTCTCCTTCGCCGCCGAGGAAAGCCGGGTGCTTCTGGTGTTCCCCGAAGAGCAAGAGTGCTAATTCGTCTCAGAGGAAGAGTAAAGAAAATGGGGGTGTTGGTGGTGGGATTGGTTTGGATTTCAGCGACGACGATGAGGTCTTTTCAGGTTTGGGGAGTTTTTCGAAGAGAGAGCAGAGCAAGATTCTGAAGAAGGCAATGAAGGAGGAAGAGAAGATCAGTAGAGAAGCTGAGAAAATTGTCAAGTGGGCTAAGCAAGAGTCGGCTAGGATGAATGTGACTGGTATTGACGATGAACTTAGTGATGATTAAGAGTAGTGTTTACTACTATGGTAATCAATAATTTTGGGTGTGATAGAAGCAAATTAGGACGTATAGGTAGATATCTGTTTTTGGTTTGGGTGATCATATCTCATATAGAAGTAATATGGTATACATGAATCTGTGTTATAAATGATGAAGTGCTTTGAATTTGTTGAATTAAATGATATGTGCTAGAGAAGTATGGTGTTTCCATAGCTAGTTAAATTATGCTCCTCACTGGCTCTTGCTCTGCCATTTGATATTTGCCAATTTGCTTTTTCCAAGTTGAGAGAGTTTATATATGGGAGTTCATCTGTAATGTTTATTGCTGATATTGTGCTTCACCGGAGGGCAGCCCTAGTCTAAGCATAGGGTTATCTGTTGTTGTCTGCTTCATCTACGATGTTTAGGTGTAGAATTCTGAATTCTGGTTCTGCTGGTTTTCTTTCTTTTCGTTTGCAGACCACTCACTTTATTGTGTCATTCTTTGTGATTAATAAAACTCGTTACTTTTCAAAAATAGAAAGGAAAAGAGGAATGCAGTATTCTATGCCATGATTTCAGGGAATCTTTAATGTTCAATCAACAGATGGATTAATTTGCTAAAAATAGCCTTTAGTATCTTTTCATTTGATATCTTGAATTCTATTTGCATCCATATAAAAATTACGTATTGAAAACTTGTCCTCCATCTGCATCCTGAAATCAAGTAATGTTTGCACATCAACTTTGCTTACAATTGGAAGTTTGTATGGTTTATAGAAAGATCATGTGATCTATGAATTATAGATGTCTGTCCTCTACCGGTGTTTGACAGCGGTGATCTATTAAGCATCTTGAGCATTTTTTTTTGGTCTCTTGAGTAATGTTGTCATACGGGGAGTTTCTAGACATTAGACAATACACAGTTAAATTGAAAGAGTTTTACTCCTGATATGTATGGAAGGCAATGTCTGGCTCTTTACAGGTCAAGGAATTTTCTGCTCGTACTGCTGGTGCGAACGATCTTAGCTTTGACATAGAGGTGAATATATAGGAAGCTGTTCAGAACTTCAGATGATGGGTTTGTTATAATAACCGCCTTTTTACAGATGAGAAAATGAAGTTGGAGTATCATCAACTCTCTTTCTCAGTGTTTTGTATAGAATTGTGGCTTCAAATCCAAATCTTTTCTGAATCTTGTGAATCATAAGTATAGCAATGATTCTGAGTTGATATTTTTAACTTTGGGCTATTTCGATGCCAAAACTCTACCATTGATGATTAAAGGGATGAGTTTTAAGTCTTGAATTGTGACTTAGAAACATGGGAGCCATTCTAATGAGGACCTTTAAGTTGAGGATTTTTCGGTTTATAGTTTAAAAGACCTATTTTTTTTTATCACATCTTGGAATCTTATCCGTTCAGTTTTTAGGTCTATATGTGTAGATCAACCTTACAAATTTTCAGTTAAATCGGTGATTGTTAAGGTAACAAAATAGATCAAATTAATGGACGAACCAAATCTGTCAACATAAACCGTTCAAGTTCATAATTGGTAAATCACACTTATGAATGTCTTAATGATCTTCAATAGGGTGCGTCTATTGCCACCCCACAAACTACTTTGCTCACCCCACACTTTGTTGATTTATTAAAAGACTAAAATACTCTGATGTAAAATTACAACAAGAGACATTAAGTTGTTACAAATTATTATTATTTTATCCTTTTGTTTTGGATGAACACGTATTTCATAACTCCTAACCCAAATTTAACATATTTGATCGTTCTATGGAGTTTGAAGAGACTAGCATTCAATCTAAAGATGAGATGAACTGTTTGTATTTCTTTCTTTTTTTTTCTTCTCTTTTTTTCTTTGCTGATGCTTCATCTATCTTTTTACTCATTATTTTCCATGTTGATTTTGTATATAAATTCTCATGGACAACTATCGTATTTATGAACAACACTGATCAGTTCAAAAAACTCATATTTATGAACAACTATCGTATTTATGAACAACACTGATCAGTTCAAAAAACTCAGAAGTATGGAGTTATGGAAGAGAGAATGTAGGTTGAACAAAAGGGAGTTGAGAAAAATATATTTTAGGTATTGTATATGGATGAACAAAGTAGAATTGAGAAAATAGTATTTTGGGTATTGTAAATGGGTGAACAAAGTAGATTTACAAATAAAAATATATAAATAGAGTGTGAAGAGAAAGTGGGGTGAACAAAATAGTTTGTGGGGTGGCAATAGACGCACCATTTTCAATATGACTGAAAATTTACAGAAATGATCTACTCATAAATACCTATAAACTGAACAATCAAGATGTGGATATAATATTAAAAAGTTAGATAAGCCGAAAAAATCCTCAACTTAAAGGTCCTCATTAGAAGGGCTTCCTAGAAACATATAAGGGATTTGAACCGGCGGTATGATTTTTTTTTTCCTTGTCAAAACAAGTTTGATGTCTGAATCACAAATAACAACTAGAATATTGACATAGCCTTGAAATAAAAGTTACTAAAGATCGTAATCAATTTGTCTAATGAGATTAATGACTGAATAAACATAGGTTCAGAAGTAATTAGATTAGATTATATAACAACGAAAGAACAAAGAGATTAAGAAAAAATAACCAGCTTGTAATTCAATGAGAAGCTAATGAACTTTTGAGTTCTTGAGTCTAGCTTGACTCTCCATCTTTTCAATCATCTTCGACGGTTTCTAATAAGAATGAATCACCACTTCCACATATTAGCCACAATGCCACATTGAATATTACCATAATAAACATCCATGTAATAATAATTTACCATATATACTAGAACTTTCAGTTATAGATAGTTCACCGTACCTCTCGACCTTCCGTCTTGCACCAGCCGTTGTTTTCCGATGACCTCCCAAATCATCCCTATAAATACAACCATGCAATCACCTTCTTCATCAATCATCTCCCTTCCTCAAAATCGTTAACCTGCTAATTCACAATGGCTTCACCAACGCTTGCATGCTTCACTCTTCTTATATCAGTTATTTCCACTACTACTATTACAACTTCCTTCACCGTCGACCTCATCCACCGCGACTCCCCACTCTCTCCCTCCTATGACTCCTCAACCACCCACTTCCGCCGTCTCCGCGAGTCCTTCCTCCGCTCCATCGCACGTGCCTCTCGCTTCACACACGCCGCCGCCACCCCCACAATCGAGTCAACAGTGATCTCGAGCTCCGGAGAGTATCTCATGAACCTCTCCGTCGGAACCCCACCGGTGCAACTCCTCGGGATCGCCGACACCGGCAGTGACCTCATATGGACACAATGCAAGCCATGCAAGCAGTGCTTCAACCAAAACCCTCCCCTCTTCGACCCGGCTCACTCCTCCACCTACAAAACCCTACCATGCCAGTCCAGCTCATGCTCCGACCTCGACCAAGCCACCTGCGCGGCCACCACCTCCGGCCAAGACACGTGTCAGTACAGCTACCGTTACGGAGACCGCTCCTACACACATGGCAGTCTCTCTGTCGAAACCTTCATCGTCGGTAAGGTCTCGCTTCCCAAGATTGTCTTCGGTTGCGGCCATGATAACGGCGGCACTTTCGACGAGTCCGGCTCCGGTCTGATCGGACTAGGTGGCGGACCACTTTCTTTCATTTCTCAGTTATCAAAATCGACCAACGGAGGGAAGTTCTCCTATTGCTTGGTTCCTACGGCAGCCAAATCCGACGTAGCGAGCAAGATCAGCTTCGGTTCAGCTAGCATTGTCTCCGGTGCCGGCACCGTTTCAACTTCTTTGGTCTCCAAACAACCCAACACCTTCTATTACCTCACTCTCGAGGCCATTAGCGTAGGAGAAAAGAAGGTACTCTACAAGAGCCAATCAAACAAGGCCGTCGCCGGAAGTGAGGGTAACATTATTATCGACTCCGGGACTACATTGACGCTTCTTCCTCCCGGTTTCCACGACGACGTCGTTGCGGCTCTGGAGGCAGCTATTAATGCAGAGCGGGTGAGTGATCCAAGAGGCGTTCTGAGTCTTTGCTTCAAGAGCAAGAAAGATGACATCGGTGTTCCGGTTATAACGGCGCATTTCAGCGGCGGCGCTGACGTCAAGTTGAATGCTTTGAACACGTTTGCGAGGGTGGAGGATGACATGGTTTGCTTTACCATGATTCCGGCGGATGACGTTGCGATATTTGGGAACCTGGCTCAGATCAACTTCCTGGTGGGATATGACCTAGATGAAGGGACTGTTTCCTTCAAGCCAACTGATTGCACCAAGCATCGTTAATCAAGAGAAACATATGATGATGATATATATGATCGATGATGATCACAAAATATATATATATATATATATGTTATTTTAGCTAGCTTTAATTTCTTTTTTATGCTTAGTGTCGCAAAGTGAATTATGGTACTTTGTTTCACGTTGAAATATATCGAATTTGAAGTTATTTCTTTCTCGTCTCAGCTGGGTTGAAACCTCAAATAAATTTGGAAAATTTAGTCCTGAATTTTGTGAAAACCATTTTAGTGATTTTCGCCATGGAACATCAAACAGAACATGCATTATCTATGATCTATCCTGCAGGCACCTGCTTTGGTACCAAGTGACAAAACGTACCCACAATGTTGGTGATTGGGGCCGGGGAGTCTTCTTTGATTGGCTAGTGTTACCGTTTGTATATGTGAAATTGTGGGTTTGATGGTGGAGAAACCCTCCGGCAGCCGGATCCTCACGGATCACCGGCCATATATTCCGTCCTTCAAAGCCTGGACTTTGCTGCTCGTAGCCATGAAAGCTGACTTTGATACGGGTTGCTTGGTTAGAGACGTGCCCTATTTGATGATACAAGATGATCATCACCTGAGGCGTATGTGCACCAAGACCCTCGCAATTTACCAAAGCTAGTCTCCAAGCCAAGCTTGCCTTTACTTCAGAGAAGGGAAATGAAAAATATGCTAATCACAACAAAACACTTGAGGGGCTCGCCTTTTTTCAAGATTTCATTGATCTCCACTGCTTCGTGTAATTTAGTTCGTGATATAGAGTTTAGTTAACAGATTGCTAGTTTCACTTTTTCCTAGTTAGATTTGTTAAATGTTGATATGATATAACTTCTCAAATTGATAATTATAGTGCAATTTGTGTTCCATCATATGAGGTGTACATTGTTACCAGACTATTGAGATTTTTGTTCTTATAATCATATATATGTAGACAAATGATCGCTACACTATCAATTCACAAATATTGTGTGTCTCGCTCGGTAACCTATGCAATAAGTTGATGATAGCTTTATCAGTGTGCCAAATTCGTCTCTTAAAGGAAGTGCTAATAGTTTGATGACTTTGATCCATAATTCTCAAGATCATTACATAGTTGCCTCAAAACGTTCTATTATCAAAGTGTTTGTGTAGAATTGTTCGTCTAGAGTCAGGTCAATTATGACTCTTGTATGCCCCCTCTTTTTCTCGGAATACCCTCCCTCTTGAGTCTTGAGCGATTCTTATCCCAAATATTTCAGTGAACTATTTTTTTTTTAGGAATTTTTATATACACCCAATTTTGAAGAGTGGTTTTAAATAAAACTCATCTAATATTCTTATCTGATAGACATCTAAAATGTATCAATTATGATAAATATTATGTCATATTTTTTTCTAAATTTTACACAATTGCCACAATTCAACTATAACATATTAATATAAGAGCAAATGCCTATTTAGTACTAATTTTAGGAAGTTTTGGCCCGGTCCAATGAAAATAAGATTCCATTGCCCATTCCAACTGTTACTTGGTAAAATACATTTATACCCTTATACTCATTCTCTCTCTTCTCCTCTCCTTTTCCATCAGATCTGTTTCTCTCTCTCTCTTCTTTCCTTTTCGATAATATCTCTCTCTCTCTC
>NC_020495.1:24033787-24054086 GCF_000184155.1 Fragaria vesca subsp. vesca
CAAAGAAATCCAGTGAGACTCCTGCGTCTCCGGTGATTTTCCAATCACCATCAATTTTCTGGCTACCGGTGACCGGAATCCGGCAGCCAGTGTCCGGTGACGGGAATCAGGCAACCGGTATTCGGCGACCGGAATCCGGCGACCGGCGACCGGCGCTGGTATCCGGTGTGCTTCCGGGAAAGTCTTCCCTTCTTCTTTTTCTTTTTTCTCTTTAAATAAAGGTTAAGGGTAAAAAGTCTTTTAAAATATCATTTTATTATATTTTAATAAAGATTTGTGTATTTGGGCTTAAAATAAGTATCTTGTATTCAAATGGGCTAATAAAAAAGATTATCATTGAAATGGGGTTTGACTGTTTCTATTTTGTGCAAATGGTCTTTTTTCCTTAATATAATAAATAAGCTTAATTGATGTTGTCTTAAATACCTTGATTATGAGTTTAATTGATGTTGTCTTAAATACCTTGATTATGAGTTTTTCTTCTGACACTAACATTTTTCAATCAATTTGCAAGAATCATGTAGTTTTCTTTATTTTTATGAAAAAATCTATATTAAAGGAATTCATTCTCTAATTTATGCATAAGGTAAAATATAATATGAATAAAATATATGAACCCTATACCCTAAACCCTATACCCTATACCCTGAACCTATACCCTAACTCTATACCTTAACCCTATACCCTAAACCCAATTTTTGGGTTTCTTCTTTTTAGGTATATTATCATATCATGCTCTACTTAATAGGTACATTAGAAACGTAAGTAGTAACCCTAAACCCTAAACCCTAAACCCTAAACCCTAAACCCTAAACCCTATACCCTAAACCCTGAACCTATACCCTAACTCTATACCCTAAACCCTATACCCTAAACCCAATTTTGGGTTTCTTCCTTTTAGGTATATTATCATATTATGCCATACTTAATAGGTACATTAGAAACGTAAGTAGTATAGAGTAAAATGTTCTCTCGATTAGGATGGAAATGATATAATAACATACCTAAAAAGAAGAAAATTAATCAAAGAACAAGAACGTGTACCTTACAATTAGACATTTTTTGACTATGTAGAGAGACACCAAATGTGAGCTTAGGAATGAAAAGTATCATCTTATTACAAATGACATACTTCTGTATATAACATATATATATACACTCAAGTTAGTAATAACAAAGTAAGAAATTAAAAAATGTAATTGATTATGACAAAGTTAAATCAAACTAAATTTTAGCTAGTATTTAAGTTTCAAATTGATGCTAAAATTGAGAAATATACCAAATTTAGCTTTCTACTGTCTGAAGGGCAAATTAGAGAAACCGAAAAATGAAGAAAACTATTAATTATAGACATTTGCTCTATATGGTATGTTTGCTTATGTGGAGTGGGTGTAAAATAAAAGAAAAATATGTATGGGTTTGTCTTAAAAAAGGTCTAACATTTTGGGTTTTTATCTAATTTTCTCTTTTTTTTCTTGTTTTTTTTTTCTAAAAAAAAAAGAAAGAAAAACCTCTTCACAATCTATCAAACTGGTCAAAATGTTGGAGGGAGGTGTTTGGCAAACTTGGGACATAATCTACTGTGTGCTAGCTGGAGTTCTACTTTTCTTGATTCTATTTCTCAAGCTGTCCATTTTTTCTGATTTGATGTGATCGAGGTTCTTCGTTGTAATATTATTTCTATTTTATTGAAAAAAAAAAAACTCGTAAAAATGCAAAAAGGGAGTAGCAGCAACGGAGTTCAAAAAAACATTCAAAAAGAAAAAAGAGAAAAGAAACCGTTGTTTAAGAAGAAGGAAAGTAAAACTGGTTCATATTCCCGTCACTTCTAAAACTAAAAGTGTCGGAAACCAAAAGTCCCCACTTTTTCTATATTCGTTTTCTTGTGTCTTTCTATTCCCTTTAGAAAGCCAGAACGACTTTTCTCTCAGACCGATCGATCTTAGCTAGTTAGATAGCTTTCTCTGCTGTTTTATGGAGTCTATACGGAAACAAGCCACCAAGCTCAGGGAGAAAGTCGCTAAGCAACAGCAGGTTTGCTCATTCATTCTCTCTCTAGCTCAACAGATCCTCTTCAACTTAGCATAGCATCTAACTCTTTCTGTTTTGTCTCTTTTGTTTAGTTTGGTTTTTCTGAACAATGGGCAAGTTAACTTTTTTGGATTGTGCTGTTGGTTTTGGTTTTTGACTGATTTGGATGGCTGTGGAATATTCAAATTGTGGGTTGTTTCTGTTTAATGGTTCCAAACGTTGTTCAAATTTCATGGCTTTTTTGGATTGTCGTATCAATTACGCATCTTTGTTATCATTTGATTTCAAACGAGGTGAAGATTGAAGTAGGGCGGCCAAGTAGAACTAGATAGTGATAAGAAAGGCCTGATTCGTATCCTTGGGTCTGTGAGTTAGAGTATTAACAGGGTGCTGGAGCGAATGCAGTCTCATTTCTTCACCTAAGTTTTGTGGAATCATACATGAAAGTTTAATATTGGTTGAACTCACTGAATTGATCATATATACTGTAACTCTGTAAGGATGATCCTTTTCATTTTTGTCAAGAAAGAAATGAAAAATATGGAGTTTACTGAAGGGTGAATAACCTTCCTTGCCTAATAGCTTTAGGTAATGTTAAGACGCGGGCAGCGGTAAAAATCAGTTGGTGCTAAATCTCAACTAAGAAATCCTTTTGTGCCGTTTTCAATGTGGATCCTCCTTGATCCTTTGTCAGGAGACACATAAGATTGATGTGGAAGGTTTTTCCAACACGCTGTTATGATTTGGAGAGTCTGGATAGATTAATTGATAAATTTTGAAGTGCTTGTCATGCTGTATGCCTATATGGCTTCAGTCTCTTAAACTATCAGTTATGAATATAAGGAAAATGTCTTGACATAACGCAAACTCAAAATGATATGTATTTCCTTTATATACTCAAGGAAGTCAATTGGACTTCAAGATCCGTTCTGTTAGATTAAAAAGGAATTATAAGTTAAGTCCATCAGAAAGTGATGGAAGTTTTGATATTCGAATTTTGGGTGACCACAGTAGATTCTGCGTTCTGGCTTTTACCTCACTTTTGATCAGTACAAATAGAAGAAAATATAGAGTTTCTTGTTTCTCCTTAGATAGTTTAGTAGAAGAAGAAATTACTTGGTGATTGAATAGACATAATTCCATTTTGTTAAACCCAGGTCCTCAATAGTATGTTAATATGTTGTAGGCTGTATTGAAACGATTGGGAAGTTTAAGTAATGAAGCTGTTATGGTTGATGAAGCTGAAATTCTGTGCCACCAACAACTTCATGATTTGTACACTTCTACGAGGGCTGCGAAGGTACAACGATGATGCGTAGTTTTCATTTAACTACTGATTAATTGCATTTGATATCACCAATGACATGTGTGAGGCACCTCTTGTTAGTGCATTCAGAAATGGTTTATTCTTGCTATGTTGACAGCATTTTCAGCGGAGTATTGTTCGGGGAGTTGAAGCTTTTATTTCCATCAGCTCAAAACAAATGGAAATAGGTGACTATGATTTCCTTTATTTACTGTATTTGGTTACTGACTGTTCT
Source organism: Fragaria vesca subsp. vesca (assembly GCF_000184155.1). Classification (NCBI taxonomy): domain Eukaryota; kingdom Viridiplantae; phylum Streptophyta; class Magnoliopsida; order Rosales; family Rosaceae; genus Fragaria; species Fragaria vesca. Next base: position 24,037,360 of record NC_020495.1, read on the forward strand.
ACAAGTATAGCTGATGAAATTCATCTTAATTTAGTAAGAAAGTTGGCTGAAGATTGCCGCAAATATGGAGCTGAAATTCAGAATACTAGTACCCCTCTGTTTAGAGCTTCAACTTACTTTGGTACTTCACACGATTCAATTGAAGAAGAGAGAGAGACTTTCCTTAGGATCCTAGGTGAGCAGGTAATTTCTTTACTGTAGTTTTATATTTGTTCTTTCGAATAGGTTGCAATGAATCTTGTGAACTGAAAGTATTCTAGCATATTTCTAAGATGGTCTAAAGAGTTGTCTGTAAAAATTAAGCATTTTGTGAGAAAAATGGGGCAAAATGTAAAACAGTGAGCGAAAATATGCACTACCTTGTGAACAAATTGATCCTGTGGCATATTTTTGACTGCATGAATGCAGTCAGCTATGGAAGTCATGATATTTTTTATTTCAGTGGAATTCATTGAGCCTATGGGCTGCACAAACAGAAGTTTCCTTCGGGCATCTCATTAACCCACTCAACCTTAGTGATGATGGTACTAATCCAAAGCTGTTGGAGAATGACAACAGGCTTTACCAAATGAATCAACTCCCCTTCTATAAGGCTATAATTATCAAAACTTAATGTACCCAATTTGGAGATACTTGCAATCCTTCCATTGAGTTTTGTTTTTTTAATCATGCTATGGGTATAAATTTTTTAGGTTTATGAACCTTTACGGACACAACTAACTGGGTCTCCTTTGGAGGATGCTCGTCACTTGACTCATCGTTATGATAAATTGCGTCAGGAGGTCGAAGCCCAGGTATGTCATGGCTGCAGCAGGTGTATCAATTGGTCTAGGAACATCCATATTCACAGAGAATACTCTATCTTCTTATCAGGTAGCTGAAGTATTGAGGCGTCGATTAAAATCCAAAGCTTCTGGATCTTCTGAAAGTTCCTTGAAGCTTCAAAATACAGAAGCGAGATTGACAGAGCTTAAATCCACCGCAGTGGCACTTGGCCGAGAAGCGACTTCTGCAATGTTGTCAGTTGAGGCTCAGCAGCAACAGATGACTTTCCAGAAGCTCCTTACTATGGTATCATTACTGACTTTATATGACAACTGATAAATCCTGGTTTGCGTTTATGAACATAAATAAATTGTGTTTTTGTGTGAAAGATTAATAATGTAAAAGCTGTTATGATGTTTTGGATGTATGGTTTTGATGCTTAGTTGTGCTTCCGATGGAGTTTAAACTAGGGGAATGGATTCTTATTTAGGAAGCCATTTCCTTACCATACTACTACATCAATCCCTTAGATATATATCCGACACTTTCATAAGCTTATCTTTGTTTTGTTTGGAGCGCGTGCATTAGTGATCGTATTTCACAGTTAAGAGCTATATACTATTGTACACAACTCTTAAAACTCTGTCATCTTTATTTTTAGGTAGAAAATGACTACACCCTGTTGTTGGTTATATTACTTATATACAAAAGGTATTGAAAATGTTTGGAGTTTGGACAGGCACATTTGAAAGGTTGAACATGTTAAGGTGATCCTTCTAAGTTATCCTTCTAGTGACGCATTGACACATTCTCATGATCTAAACAGCAAAAGAGCTGATCAGAAGTGTTTCCATGATTTCATCAGGATCTGATGTTGCCTATTTAGCCGCTTGATAATCTAGCCGATTTCTTACAGTTGCTTTCATTGATTGAATTCACGTTTGATCAAATTTTTCTTTATCTTGCTGTAGTTTCACCCTTTCATTTGACCAGATATTCTTTCCAACTGTTTCATTAGTCATTAAATGCCTATTTATTCATTACCCGATCTGCTTGTACCTTTTTCCATTTTTTGGAAGCTCTTTCTCAATCATCATGACATATCCTTCTTCTCATGTGTCATAGGAATATGATGTTACGTGAAGAAGGTTGGTGAAGCATTTAAGTGGGATGCCTTTTTCTTTCCCAATGGCGACCCTATATTGGTGCTATCATTACCCCACCATATTTCTAGATATCTGGTACCATTGTTGGAACATCTATTGTTGCAGCTCTATTATTGAAATAAGGTGTACAACACAACAACTCAGCTTGGACCAAAAGTAGTTCCTTTTGTTTTTCTTCATCTAGTTAAATCCTTCTTGATCAATTAGCCAAAATTAAGATGCAAACTATGGGTGCCTATTTTGTATAGCAATGCATTAGCAATCTTCCTAGAGTATAACTTGGTTGTAAAGTGTGATACATATGAAATTAATTAACCAAGTCTAATATCCATGTGTCTCTGTGCCAAAATTTCCATGTTTTGTTTCTTTCCAATTCTTGCCAACTTATAAGATCTCCTTATTGAAGCTAAAACAATAATATCATCCAAAAAATTATATGTTGTAATTTATTTGTTATCGCATCAATTGCATGATATTGAATAGAAAAATATTGGAAATAGTAGTCACTTTATTTATTAGGTAGCTAATGAAAGCACACCAGAAGCATCTGACTTGTGGTTATGTTCACAGAAGAGCATGCATTTTCATAGTAGATTTAACGAGGTATCTGTTACTCGTAAGATAATGCATGCATTATCCGTCCACATTCAATTGTAAAGAAGCTATTTATGATTTCTGATTTACGTTCTCTCTCAAAGGTGTGCAAATCTCTCGTTATTTATTTGGAATCAAAATTTATAATTCTACAGTTCTGGTGTCCAACTGTGCAATGTAAGTGGTGTTGTCGTCGTATATTGGTCTTAATACATTTGGTACGGTATAAGTAATGTGGATTTTTATCTTATTTTTCATTTCTGTACTGAGTGTAGTAAAACATTTTGTAGGTTGATGCTGAAAGATCTTATCATCAACATGCACTTGCTATTCTAGAGAAGTTACATGCTGAGGTTATAATATGCAGCAGAGCTCTGCTCGTTTTGTCATTGTATGCTGTTTACTAATCTCTTGTATAGACATGAAAAGTTATGACTCTGACTGGCTGCATTTCTAATAAATAGATGATTCTGGAGAAGCTACCACAAGACTTTTCATTAGAATCAGAGAAAGTGCATCCAAATGCTAGTGCAAAGAGATCGGATGAGAAGCTACCACAAGACTTTTCATTAGAGTCAGAGAAAGTGCATCCAAATGCTAGTTCAAAGAGATCGGATGATCATGAACAACTTACTCAAGATGACAATTTTTTCATTGCAAGAGTAAGGCCTTCAAAATCCAAGATAATTCATTTCTCCGCACCCAAATGAAATTGAGCACGTGCTAGTCTGAGTTTCTGTTTTTTAGGAGTATGTGCATTTCACATTGATTCTTTTTACCTTATTGTATTCTTTTCTTTTGTCCTTAGAATTTGGTATTAGATTTTACTGAACTTTATTCAACTTTCATGATATGACTGTTTGCAATATGTCTAACTCACTAATCACTATCAGTTGCAACCACTTTTTAAAAGTCCCACTTTATGAAAGTATAGTTTTTGACTTGACTTTACCAATTCTATGTGTAATTCCGAGTTTTTCCCCCCACTGAATTAGTTTCTACATCATATGCAGGCTATACACCCATTTGATGCTCAAGCAGACGGAGAATTGAATCTATCAGTTGATGATTATGTTGTGGTTCGTGAGGTACTTGAACCACTGCTAGATTAATTATAGCCTATTCACAGTTCTAGTTACCTTTCATTTGGATGTTTAATCGGAAGGGATGACTAGTTTATAAAAGGAATGAGATTTTCTAGAAATTTCTCCCTTGAGGTAGAAGTGTTATAGGCTAGTAATTATTTCAATCTTTGAAACAAACAATTAGGATACAATGGCAAAGCTACCTTACAAAGAATTCTTATCCTTTTCTTTTCCTAGTTCACTTAATCTGTAGTGATTATTATTTTTTTTCTTTTAACTTTTGCTTTCACGTTTGTTTTATAGGTGGGCCCTAATGGATGGTCTAAAGGGGAATGCAAGGGCAAGGCCGGGTGGTTTCCATCTGCGTATATAGAGAGACAGGAAAAGGCACTAGTGAGCAAATTATTGTAAGCAAGTTTATTACCACGATCTTTCGTTCTTCAAATCTCGTAGATTAAACTTGGCTCGGTAGAATCTGTATATTAGTATATAGCTAAGGCTTTCTCTGTTTTGTTTTGAAAAGAGTATAACCTAAGCTTTTGGCTGTATGATAGTTTCAAGTTGGATGAAATGCTTGGTCCTTTATGGCTTGCATTGTGCTGTGCAGATTTAAAATTATATTTGTAACTATGTATTGTTTTTTGAGATCAATAAAGCAATTACGGTGTTATTAATTACCTTTTCTTTGAAGCATCTAAACCCCGGAATGTGTTAAATTCTTATGTTTGTAATTTGGAGGCTTTGAATCAGGATTATTGGCCAAATTGGATTGTAGTTTTCTTTTTAATTTAAAAAAAAACTAAAACAAAAAAAAAAAAAAAAAACAAGATTGTTTTAGGAAAATTTCACCAAGGTCAAGTTTGTAAATGGTAAATCCTTCTTCAAATAATCTGTAAATTGATCTCTAAGGTCAATTTTGATTTCAGTTCTGGGAAAAGAAAACGAAAATAAAGTTGGTTTAAGTTTCTGTGTGATTGGGAAAAGCAGCTTCTCTCTTGGCCAACCAGCTTAATGCTTGAGCAACCTCTTTTTTTCGGAAATGAAGCTTGAGCAACCTTAAAGCTGTTAAGCGGAAGACTTTGGTTTCAAACAGTACTCTAGTCTAGTTAATGGAGTTAACTAGAGTATCGGCTGTGAACCGTAAAGATGGAGAATAAGGCTATTTAGATTTCACATGTTTGACTGCTAAACACACATCACTAGTCTACTAGCCACATTATCCCAACTTTTTGAAAGAAAAAAAGAAAGAAAAAGAGATATAGCATCATGCCCGGAACTCTTTGATGGATGCATTTGGAACAAAGCTATTTAGATTTCACTGCGAGTACTGAGCTGTAATAGCTGCATTCATAGCAGGGGTCACGCTAAGACTTGGTGAACAGCTTCCTCACACACCCCTTCAGTTTTGTACACTTGAGAAAAATGGTTGACTGGAGTAGTCTTTGTTAGATCAGGTTCAGTCAGTCGTTGGCCTGTGACATTGTTCAAACCCTTGCTGGTGTTCTTGGCATGCGTATTTGAAGCTTTTCGACGAAAAAAAGTGTTCCTCTCTGCCTTTTTCAACGACACTGCCCTTGATCTTTACCTCCAGTTAGTTTCTTGCTATGCAAGAACAGTATTGAACATGCAGAGGCAACTGCACTTCGTTATTGAGTTGGGGAGTACAGCAGCATCATCAGCTCCTTCATTTTGTGTTGCTACATCATTTTTTTTTTGCTTGACTGAACCTTCATTATGCCACTGCATTAATATTTAATAGTTGGCGTGTATGTTTAATTTTTCCAGCCACAGTTTGTACTTTGTACAGGAGTACCTTTTGCGGCAGTAGCCCAACCATCCTGAATATTTTTTTGCAACTTACGTGAGTGCAACATTTCTTCACCACGCAGTCTTCTTTGTGCACTATGCTTCTTTTCTCTACACGCCTTAAGCTCAACCAAAATACGGCAACGGTCTGATTCTGATGGTGACGAAGTGACCACCCTGGACTCCAGATTTGGTTATGTATCAGAAGAGGGTTTCTGATAATATCAGAAAACAAGATTTGGTTTCTTGGCATATACCATGTCAACAAAGGCGCTTTGAGTTTCCAGATTGGCAATGCCTCTGATAGCACCAATGTCAACAATGGGAATGTTTCTCAAGAATGGCAAATTTGGGTTGTCTACTGCCTCACATCAACACCCCAACGTGCCTTGGCAATTCTTGCTACTGTTGGTCAAAATATCTCCAGAAAGAGTTGATGGTGTTTGTTTCAGTCAAAAATGACGAAAACGAAAATTAAAGCACATTTAATAATTGAATTTGTAGGAGGGGGAATGTAACACTACAAAAGAGAAACCACAACAGCCTCAGACTCTTACTACTATATTCATCTAACTGATTATTGTCATAAAATCATATTTTACAAAATGGCATCAACAAGAATCACTTGTGGAGAGGCCACCTTTCGATTTATATCAATATCATATACACTTAATGTAGGGAGGAACAAAAAGGCAAGTGGACTTACAACAACAAAAGAGAACAAACGATAGAAAGAGAGCACTCATCTGAAATGAGATTAAGGGAGCAAATAGCCCCCCAGAAGGACAGAAATTCATTGATGATCAATAAATTGATGGTCATGTACCATGGGCAAAGGGACAGCTGCAGGTCACTTGTAAATCTTGCTAAGCTGCAGAAAAAAATTGAACGGATGAAATGGATACTGTACCTTTGCAGATACTGAGCCCCTCCAACTGTTTGCTGTTTGTGCACGTATATGCAATTCCGAACTTTCCACATCCACACAGGTTTTTTTTTCTTAATCAGAGTTGGAATCGTAGAAGTCACTAGGGCATGGTGTCATAACCTCAGATTCAAGCAGCTGGACCACCCTGTGCATGGTGGGTCGGTCTTCTGGACTTGAAGAAACACATTGAATGGCAACGGAGAGCAAGGCATCAAGGCTTTCAGCTTGCACTCCTTCACACTGCGGATCAACAATGTCTCTTTGCCTATCCTCTGTGACCAGAAAATTTAACTGCAAAGAGCGTTAATAAACAGATTAGGAGAGCTTCTTGCAAGGACACCTCGGATAAGTTATGCATCCTGAAACATTCAGTTTCATGAGGAAAAACTCTTGCTACCAAGAGCAGAAAGTTATCAAATTCTCAAGGGCAGTCCAAACAGTTCACAAAATAGACCAAGTAAATTGCACGTTTTTAGCCAAAAATAAATAAGAACTTTGCACATGCCAACCAAATGTAAAACCATAAGATCCCATCATAATTAGAAGATAATGTGTCAAAAGAGTTTATAGCATGTTCTAATTCATTCCAGCAGTTTCTTAAAGTTCCTCCACAGCTACTCCCTTAATTCTCCCTCAATGATCCTACTTCCCTCCCACTGAAAATTTTAGCCTTCTTTCAAACAATTTCAGCTTCTACTTAACAATGCCCATCCCATTATTACTAGAAGATAATGTGTCAAAAGAAAAGAGTGTAAAGCATGTCCTAATTCATTGTCCAGCAGTTTCTGGAAGCTCCTCCAAGCTACTCCCTTATTTCTCCCGCAGAGATCCTATTTCTCTCCCACCTAAAACTTTAGCTTTCTTTCAGACAATTTTAGCTTTTACTTAAGAATGCCCATCCCTCCAGTAACAGCCATTAACTATGTCAGCCTCACATATATTAATTGACCTTCCTTCTAATTCCCCAAACACCTGAAATTAACTATGCCTCAGCCATTTCTTCCTTTGCCCTCCCTATTCCAGCACCTCTCCAATTGCAATTAATTCCAGACTTCGGGGTTTTAATCCTCTTTTCCCTTTGATAGAATTGCAGCTTTTACATTCCTTTTAAGTGAAACTGATGCTATTGTTGCCAGAAAATATATAACTCTTATAAGGGATCCTTTAGTGACCTCCATCCTTTTATGAGAATGAGTATAGAGAAAATGATAATGATCAACAATATTTGAACTCCAATCCCTCTCATATGCAATCAAATGACATTGACTGTCAATGGACAATCACAAGGGAATAAACTTGACTGTGCATTTACTCAGATTCTCTTGGTGGTTGAATAATTTACACATCAGTTCAAAACCTACATAATTAAAATCTAAAATTTGGATAGGTAACAACCAGTAGTTCAAACTTCAAACTACATCCAAGTACTGAAGAGGAATCATGAATATACCAAGTAGTTGTTTGCTTACGTTAACTTTTTCTTTGAAAAACAAACACGAGTAAACTAGCTAACATTCAGCCAACGACAAGAATTGTACATTCAAATTTCTCATTTCTATAGGCCCATTTAATTAGGTACAGTATTTCGAGAAGTATAAAAATATTTAATGCTCAAGCACATTTGACAGCAGAGACCTACAAAATATTCTAAACCATTACTGAAACAGTGCCTTGTTATAATTGAAAATGCAGGAAAACCATATGACACTATCCAAAACAAATAGAGACACAAGTTATAGTATAGGTAGTGACAGTTTTCAACAGCCAAGTACTGTAGTCAACTTCACGGAAGACGATTTGCATTTTTGCACTTAATTTCAGAAAAAATAAAGTTTACTAATCCATAAAAACAATACAACTATAAGAGAAGATTGTGACAGACACTATATTTCGTAAAGAGACGTACCCAGCCAACAATGTTGAGGCCTTTCTCAATGAATGATGCATCTGTGGGTCTCTTCCCACTCAACACCTCAAGCACCAGGACCCCAAAACTATAAACATCAGTCTTTTCAGTTGCTCTACCACTTTGCATATACTCTGCCAATGACATCTTATAATTCAGGATGTATACAAATGTAACATACAATTCAAATAAACTTGATTTTATTACAATTTTACTCTCTTATAAGTTAAACTGTCTTGCAGACTTGCAGTTGACCCTAAGAAAAATATACTGTCTTGCTGTATGTTTATTTTTCTTTTTCGTAATTATTGATATCCCACTACTGTTGAATTGGGCAGTCAAAATTTTGCAAACTATAAGGTTTTGAAGAACTAAGAGATCAGCATATTCAACATGAATGCCTGGTCAAATTTACAGTGCTTACCTGGAGCCAGATAACCAAATGTTCCAGCAACAATTGTTGTAATGTGAGATTCTTCGTCCTCCAACAGTTTGGCGAGTCCAAAATCAGATACTCGTGCCTCAAGATTTCCATCGAGTAATATATTGCTTGACTTTATATCTCGATGTATGATCCTAGGCGAGCAATCATGATGCAAGTAAGCCAGGCCCTTTGCTGCTCCCATTATAATATTCAAGCGTGCATCCCAGTCTAGCTGCTCAGATCTTTCTGTTCAACGCATTACAACATATCAGTATTTCAATGTTTAAGTCAAGATGACAACAAGTTAAAAAAATGAAAAATAAATAAACTGCATTTCCACTGTACCAGATGTATGTGTAAGAAAGACAAAAGCAATAAAGATAAAAACCAGAGAAACATCTCACCGTGAAGAGCTTCGTCGAGGCTTCCACCAGATAGGAAATCATAGATCAACAACTTTGATGTAGGAGAATTGCAATATCCCCTCAAGTTCACTAAGTAGCGGTGTTTTATACTTCCAAGAATTTCTAGCTCCCTTTCAAAAAAACGATCAAAGCCCTCATTCATCTTTACAATTCTTTTTAGTGCAAATAGATTGCCATCATCCATTGCAAGCTTGTACACTGTTCCAAAACCCCCAACACCAATTATGTGTTCCTCATTCAAAGTCTCTAATTTCTTAATGATGTCTTTAGAAGAGTACGGCAAATCTCCATGAAACATAACAATTGATGCACCTGAAGAAACAAGTCTTTTAGTAGAAATGTTGAAAACTAGGAACTTGACTCTGTTCGCGTAAATCAAATGATAACCTAGAATGTAGCTAAGAACATTACCTTCTCTGACATCCATTGCAAGACCTTTAGTGTCAAGTTTACCAAACTTCTTATAAAGAAAGCAACCCCAGAAACACATGAGAGCCACCAGAAGCAGTGCTCCTACAGTTGCTGATGCACTAATTAGTAGCCGGCCAGAGTATTTCTTCTTTCCACCTTGACTTTGTTCTACAAAGGTCAAATCAGAATTATTGGAAAAAGGTTGGTGTTGGATAACATAATGTTGTAAACATTTTACTTTTCTGGAGGGAAACTACCAAGTTTTGCAAGGACTTAACAGACTTCAAAAGCCATACGCTTCCCTAGAAAATTCTGAATGCTTATCAATATTGAACCCATCTATTTCACGTCCAAGGACGCTTACCTGAGTTTGGGGATTGGGAATTTGGAGCAGAGCCTCCATTGTCATCTTTGCATATCACATTGATTTGTTTCCCACACAAACCACGATTTCCAACAAACCTGCAGTGAAATGTATTAATACACTTTGAAACATGAAATCCTTGCAATAGTTCAATAAGATTCTGATCAGTCACTGAGGAAGTTAGGGATCTTAATCAAATAAGCCTATCTGAGTGGACAGTAGGGAGAAAATAATATGAAAGCAATCCTTTCAACATTTATAGATTACTATGGCCTCTCTGTAGAAGTAATTCATCTTAAGGGAAGACAAAAGAAAAAATACAAATAAGAAAACAATGAGATTTGAAATGAACAAGCATTCCCATGGTCCTGAATTGGTGTGAATTAACAGCTATAGGTAACCCTAAACACATAAACTATACAAGATGAGATGTACTTACGAGCTTTCAGGCAAGTTGGTAAGGATGCCATCAGATGGTATTGGTCCAACAAGAAAGTTATTTGACGCATTGCTGCAAAAATTCAATACAACAAATATATTAAATTAAATTTCACAATAAATCCCACATTTTCAGTATAAAATAAGGCTACTCACAAAGTATGAAGATTATCCAACTTCCCCAGAGACAGAGGGACACTTCCACTCAGAGAGTTACTTGAAATATCTCTGTAATATTGGAAGATAGAATACTGATGAGTTCCAAATTGTAACACCAAATGCACCGGAATTAGGAATCAATTGATTAATGATTTGGATTTTTTTTTGTAACAACATAACAATCGGTGGTTATTAAGAATCTCACATCACAATAATTTGCAAATCCGAAATTTAATGGTTGTCATTCCCAGCAAGAAACAATCATATCATGCCATCTCATTGCTTTAGTAAATTATTTCTTCTAAGTAAGCATAAGTTCTTTTAAATAACCTTTTAATAATGAAAGTATAAAAGTTAAAATAACATTAGCATAACAGAAGACACGAAACATGGGAACATTGCTAGAAGCCCAGCAAGCATATCTACTACTTTGGAAAGACGGTACAGAATGAAATTTTGTTAAGAAAAATACTAATCGTGGATTAAAAAAACATCCATGTATTCTCAGTTACACCACAATGAATCACAAAATTCATTGCATAATGTTTGTAATAGAGATTCACATTATAATTTCAAGTTGTAGATAATGATAAAAGAAAGTAGTCTTCTGCCAGCAAGAAGATGTACTACTATTTATTTACTTTACCAATACAGTGGATTCAAATTACTGATCACTATAATGAACCCTGTTCTTTTAAATACCTCAGTAAAATTTAAAAGTTTGAAGGATTCAAAAAATACAAAAAGTAAATTTAAATAGTTAAGAAGAAAGAGAAAGGTAAGTAAGAAGAAACAGTGGATTTAACAGGCAAGAAAGGACTCACAAATACTGGAGGTCAGAAAGCTTTCCCAAATCACTGGGGATTAATCCGCTTAAGTAATTACCCTGCAAGTATCTGTAGCAACAAAAGTCAACTTTCAGCATGACCCTACAGGATTACTCCAAAAACTACTGAATTATGAATCAGAAAATTATTTAATGTTTTTAGTGCATATGTAAAAGATATAGCAGGTCATATCAGTCATTTTCATGTGATGAAATTTCAGTCTGATTCTCTAAATTATCAACATGTTGAAATGTTAGTTTCAAGAATAAGTGATTAACAGACTTAAATTCAAACTGAAATCTTAGTGCCTGATATAGACCAACACTATCATAAATTATCAAAAGATAAGACAACTCACTATTTGCAGAGTAATGTCTGTGATATCAAGGTTTAATTAGAATCAAACTAGTTAGGCTGTCTATGATATCAACGGGTGATAATCAATCAAGCATTTTTTTCAGATGCATCAAAGACATCAGTTACTCTACTAATCAACTTTCTAGCCGTTACAGAAAAGAAAATGGAAAGAAAAGAGTCAATATCTGTTATTAAACAATTTGCTTTGTCAAATAACTTCAACCAATAATCTCCAAACGCAAATAAAAGGAACAGTGAGCAAACACCATTTAGTAGTGAACATGGGAACACTCTTTAAATATTAAAATTGGTGGATGTGTACTTACATTCCTTGCAATTTCGTGCAATTCCCCAAGTCTGAAGGAATAGTACCATAGAAGTTGTTGTCATGAAGAGATCTGCACCATGAGACATCATAGACATCATCAGTAAGAGAACACATTTTGATATACCATTAACACAAACTACCAGAGAAGCAAATATATTTCTCCAGGATACATACAAAAACTTTAGCTGATCTAGCTTCCCTATGTCAGGAGGTATAAAGCCACTCAATTTATGACCAGAAAGACTCCTGCAAGGTAAACAAACTTGGTAACTATAATAGCACTTGTCATTCTCATGCATTACACTTAATATGCTGATACACTATCAACTTTATAGAAGGCTACCAAAAATGAAATTTACTAACTAAAGAAAAAATAATCTTTAGCTAAAACTGGATTCATATAAAGGACGTTTTAAACATCATACTTTGTTCTCCCCTTTCAAATTAAAACAAGAAAAGAAAATTAGGTCACCATCATGACTTATAGAGGAATTGTTCTCAACTGGAAAGAAACCAGTTTATTTAAAACAAACATATGGAACAAGAAACCTGCATCCCAATTCTCAACTGAACTTTTAAATCTTATATTTCTCCCCCACCCCCAACTGCCACTTAAAGCTATGACACACAACTAGAAAGTTATGTTACACCTAAATCCCAAGAAACAAGTGTACGTCTGAAATGCATAGAACGTGATACAAGACATAATCAGAGGTATGCTGAGAACTCACAAGCTGATTACTTTCTTGGTTTTATTTTCACATTTTACTCCTTTCCAATTACATGGATCAGGATCTTCTGGTCTCCACTGAAGTAGAATGCCATCTGAACTAACAACTGCTGTCCTAAAGCTTAAAAGTGCCTCACCTACAAATTAGGAAAAGGATTCAACACAGAATAAGTTAATCATTTTAATAAGATCAATAAAGATAGAAAAAAGATTCAACGTACAACAGATTATGGCATGTCTCACTACTTCAGTTTGATCAATAGCCAAAATGTGCCTCGCTCCAAAATCTTGTTGGCCAGACTATTAGTATGGTTGACAACTTATGCAAAATATGTTACTTCCTAGCATATAGAGTAGAACTATTCCTTTGGTTTATCCCATATTCCACTCCTTTGTATGATTTTTAGCACAAATCTACTAAGCTAAGCCGTAAAAGCAAATGTTCCCTCACTGGAAAAATCTAGTTGGCCAGTCCTTATAATATGTTTGCAAACTATGCAATTTATCCGACTTCCTAGCAAATACAGTGGAACAGGCAACTGTTTCAGATTAAGAAAAGACTATTATCCCAATTAGTTCTTCTAACCAGTAACCACACTCCCATTAAGCAAACAGCAAACATTAGATAAAAAAAAATTCAGTATTTGGTAATTACACTGAATGTTGTAGTGATAATGATACTCCTTAAGCAGACCGCTCAAAATATAAGAGAAAATGTACAAAACATAAATAAAAAAAGATGTCAAATTACCATCAACACTGATTGCTCTGCCTTTGTTCACCGTAATATAAATCAGTAGAATGTAAAGAAGCCACAGCCCTCTCCATTTCACCAAAAACATGCCCATGGTGGCACTTGTCAAGCATAATAAAGCTACTACAATTCATCTAGCACACCAATCTTCAGTACGCGTCCCTCTAATTGAAGATGACATCCAGCAGCCGGAAATGCAAGCAAAATAAAAGAAGGCCTGGAAGAGAATAACCAAGTTCAGTAGCAGGCTCGTTGAAGAAATTGACCAAATAATTTAACATCGGTGTCCACTTTAGTTTTCTGTTAGAATCATGCATTCGAGTACATCAAGTAATCTTTTATGTCGGACAGTCGCATGTTTCTATTTACATTCCTTTGCATGTTCAGATCACACGCTACGGCAATAACCTGAGCTAATAATGTATTTACATTCCGATACAGTCACCAAACTACTCACCAGAATCATTAAAAGATGCTCTCCCTTTGCCCCATCAAATCCCACACAAATACATTCTATTACAGATTATAAAAAGAAAGAAACATTCTTTTCATAGTGATGAAGTCAACTATGTTAACTTCAAGTCCAAATTGAAACACCTTTTTAACTAATGATTAAGTTTCAAAACACCTAATTTACTATAACAACCTCTCATCCCTAACTGTATCAAATCAAATCAAATCAAAAATGTCCTTTCGCAAATTCACTAGTACATTCAAAAACTAATCTCCAAGCTTGAAAACTAATTGAATTGCACTCCAATTCACCGTGAATTACATTTCCAATCAGTTCAAAAATCGAATAAAAAAAACTGGAAGCAGCAAATGAAGAAAACAAGAGGTGAAGCGAAACACCACGAGGTGAAAAACTGGAGAGAAAATTTACCGGAGACGCGGTGAAGACGGAGGACCAGCAGCTTCGATCTGAGATGAATGCAGGTCGGAGCGGCCAGAAGAGAAAAGGCCAAAACGACACCGCAGCACTATCTGGCACTACTAGTCGAGAGTCGAGACGAGGCTGTGAGATTTGTGTGACGTCTAAGCAGAGAGAGAGAGAGAGTGTGTGGAATTTAGATGCTTTGGAATTAAAAAATAAATAAATAAATAAAAAGGAGTATAAGCACAACCAATTAAAAACAAATTGGCCTCGCACGTGCCTACCGTGACGTTGCGCACGTGCCCCCGACCGACACCTAAAGTCCCCATCCTTTTCTTTTCCTAATGCTGATCGAAATCAAAGATTCTGAAAATTAAGCAAATTTAGTATCCAAACGCGACCCCACGTGATGATGTCGGCGGGGTGGTCGTAGGCGATTTCGGCGGTGAGGGCACGGCTGGGGTGGAAGACGGCTCCGAGCCTCTGAGTGAGAGGGATGGGGTCGGAGGAGAGAGAAGATAAAAAGAGGTTAAAAGAATTAAAGGTGAATGTTTTAATTCTTCGACTTAAACAGGGTATAGAATGGAAAGAGAAAAATTATATTTTTGATTTGTTTTTCTTCTTACATGTGGCAAGCTGAGGGTGAACAATCATAATGAGTGTAAAGCTAGCACTCTCCTAACGGAAATTGAAATTGGAGATTGTGTCGCCTAAGAACTAAAATTTCAGGCATCGAGAAAATTTTGACGGTCGAAAAATTGGATATTTCAATAAAAATATCGGAAAGTATCGATATCGTTAAAATTTAAAAAAAATGATTGAAAGATAGTGACATTATTAATACATGTATATGTAGTTACTTAATATATATACAACTTTGTCGAGGTGGTTGGGGTGTTCCACTACCTCCTAGGTCACGAGGGTTTGAATCCCTTCACCAAATTCTTGTTTTTTATTCAGAATTTTCAAAATTGGGTGTTACTTTAGCCCACTTTCAAACAAAAAATCGAGTATTTCGGGAAAAGTTCGAACATTTCGTTTAATATCGCGAGATTTCGAAAATCTCGCACGATATAACCTCGGTATGTCAATTAAATATCGGCATATGAGAAAAACGAACTTATCGCCGATATTTCGGCGATAAAATAAATTTTTAAGTCCTTCACCTCGCCTAAAATTCGTGGGTCGTTAAAGTAGGGTGTGCCTAAAATTCGTGGGTCACTGACATGCACACAATTTTAATTATTATTAGGACCGAAGGAAAAAGACTTTTGTGTTATTATTAGTGACAAGCTATTTGTGCAGCTGGTTACTTTTTTTTTTCTTTAAGAGAGACGCAAAGTCATTTTATTGATGACAAGAAATGTAGGAATACAATTTAAACACAATATATCTTTACGGGCTACGTATACATCGAATTATGCAAAACAACCTAAAACTTAAGCTATTTTAAAATCACAAACACTTGGATAAGATTCATGATCATGTTAGTGTTATGCTGCTCATTTGAAGAAGTCACCGGAACCACACTACACTCGAAAAGTACGTTGAAAACTAAAATACAAGCCCAAAAGTGTACGAGCCTAAAAGCAACACCCTCAAAGAGCGAAACTTAAACCCATGTCATTGGCTCTTGCATTGGGCACCCATGAATCTGGACACCCAAAATCTGAACTCCGTTGAACCGCTAAGTAGCAACGTCGCACACACTGGCCGCTGCACCGACACACATCGTTGTGCCACCATACCACGCTGCCGAGGATCCACAAGCTAGAGCCTTGATCGCTCACTCAAGGAGACGCACAACCATAGCAGATCTAGGTCCACCCACCACCGCCAAGGCCACGTTGTTGGACCCCCAGACACAAATGACTTGAACCAAACACATAACTCTTGTGCCAATCAAACGGGTCCATATCCTGACTCCAAATCCCACCACCAGAAAGACTATGTGTCTAGAGGACCCAAAAGCTTCAAAGAGTGTAGAGGGAGGACGCAACCACAAGAGAGCTGTCAACGAGGCTTCACGAGGGAGATCAGAGGCCATGTGTCGTGATGAGTAGAACCCTAAGCCTAGGGTTAGATGCCACCATATGAGAGAGAGAGAGAGCTCATCTTTTAGGATTCTCCAATGTTGGTAACTATAAGTATGTTAAGATGTATGTTTTACTTTTTTTTTCTTGAATGAAAGATGTACAACCTTTTTACTGATAAATAAAGTTGGTAACAATATAAATTCAAGGGCTAATGATCATTCTAACAAAAATAGAAAATTCAGTGCTCGTTCCAACAAAAAAACTTTTCTAGTGCCCATTCAAACTTTTCTAAAGGAAAAGACATTTCCCCTCCATATCCTTCCATATCATCCACTCCCTCTCTCTCTCTC
>NC_020495.1:24054195-24058117 GCF_000184155.1 Fragaria vesca subsp. vesca
TTAGCTAGCCACTTTAGAAATGCGGCTGCAATAATGCTCTCTATTTTAGCTAGCATTACATCAACATTATTCTTCAAATAAATATTAAATAGTTTAAATATATTTATATATCACGTAAAATATCATAAGGAATGTATTAAATTATAGCTAGCTTCATATGAGTCATCTCGCTCTCTATATTTAGCTAGCGAGATAGCTAAAAGTTATAATAGCTAAACTTTGGCTAGTTTGCTAGAGCTCCGAAAATATCAAAAAATGCTAAACACGCTCTCTAAAATAGCTAAAAGCTAAAATAGAGAGTCTGCTAAAGTTGTTCTTAACAATACTCATAACAAATTTAACTAGTTTCTCATTCTAATAAAACATACAATCATACTGGTACCAGATTCACACAATCATACTTGCTAACAAATAAAACTCTCTTAATTCTCAATTTCAACGTAGCATATCTATCCTCTTGATGAAGAGCCCTAAAAACCCTAATTCTTTAAGAACATAATCAGATCCCAAGCACTAGACTTTATTTAATTATTTGACTATTAAAATATAATCCAATCATAAAAAAGAAACACAAAGAGATTATTGATTGATGTACAACACATACCTTGAACAAAGGTTTTTTATTTTTATTTTATTATGTTTCATAGACTCATAGTCAATACGAGAGCTTAAGTTTTGACTATTGGGTTTTAATTTTCGTTGTAAAAGAGGTAAATGGTTCTTTAAGGGCAATAAAGACATTTTATACACTTCAAATGTTTTTTTTCAACTAAATTAAAAAGAAAAGTTAAAAATCAATTTGATGATCAAATAGTGGTCGTTTTTCAAAACTCTTCCAGCAAAATTTCTCTTCTAGCAATTTCAATTTCAATTTCATAGTTTTATTTAGGGATGTGAAATCCACACACCCCAAATTGAAATCCACACCCCTTTTCCTTTTTTGGTTAACACATTCACAAAAAGACAAAATTTAAGTCACTAAAAGACAAATTCAAATTACCAAAAAAGGAAAAAAAATTGTGTGGATTTCAATTTGGGGTGTGTGGATTTCAATTTGGGGTGTGTAGATTTCACAACCTTTTTATTTATGGTTTGCTTTGGTTCTTGATTCTTATTCCTGAGTAAGCATGATTTCTTTGTTTAATCATAGTTGGTGATTTCGAATTCTGAGACTTGTATAGATAGGAAACCAAATTCAAATCAGAAATGTTGTTTTGATTCAATAGTTTGCTGCTGAAGAACCTTGTTCTTGAGTGTGTCTAAACTACGAAACTACGACTCCGCAATCGTATAAGAGATGTGGGACAACAATAGATGTTCTACACGCCCCAAATGCAACGACAGGTCGTGCATCATAGAATAATGCTCCATCAGGATATCTCATTGTGTGAAATAATACAGGAAGAATCAGATGACTTTTACCACCACTTGGAGGAAGATGTGGAGTTACATGGTGGGATCCAATGGCGTACGCCAGCTGTGGATTTGGGAAACAATCAAGTAGAAGTTGACGAGGAAGACCTTAACTACGAACCTATTGTAACGATCCGACCCCAAAACTATAATAAGTAAATCTAAATATTTATCAAAATAGGAACTCAACACATGGATAATATTTCTGAGTATCCAATGCTTAATCGAGCATCAGAAGAGCAATCCAGAGATTTACTTAAGAGATTGAAAAAAGGATTCACTCTTAGCAAGAAAACGAACCTAAAATCTTTATTCCAATCCTATTCCAAACACGGACACCTTACTCGATCGACTCAGACGAAAAACTAATCATTGGGCGATGAAAACCAATGGCTTGAGTTGAAAACCACGATTGTCGCCCTTTGAATCACTTACTTCTCCTTAGGAAATGAACAATGATTGATTATTGGAGAATGTCGGCGTGAGAGGTAGAGTCGAGGGCGGGGTCGATGTTTGTCTAGGAGAACAGTGAGAGATTTCCCTCCCTCCTGGTCGAGGTCGGTGGGAGATATCATGGTTGGAGATCGATGTCATCTTCCCCTTCTTCTCCCCTCTTCTCGACCCTTCTTTCCCTTTTTTATCTTCAATCTCAGTTCTCCCCCCTCCCCCCCCCCCCAAATATCTTCTTTCCTTGTCTTCTTTTTTCCTGGTCGGTGAAAAGTTCCACAACCTTCCATTCTTTTCTAGACCAATCTCAACTTGTAACCCAAATCCAAGAGTAAAAAGTAATCACAAACCCAATCGTATGGATCAAATTTCAAAAGATCCAACAGTCCATATCACTCTATTTCATTTATTTTATTCCCATAGTTTTATCAACAGTGAGTAAATCAATTGTCTAGAAAATTCACAAGAATTTTCACATGCTCGTATCGATACGAAGTATTAGTACCACATCCTCATAATTTAGATCTCATTTTAGTAATATTCATTAATTTGTAAAATACTCGGTGTATCACAAATCCGGTCTATGAAAGATATATAATAAAAAGGTCTATGTCGTTCTCTCCTTCCTCCATTTTCTCGATTCTTCCTCTTCTTTTAAATTTTCGTGTCCCATATCGGTGTGAGCCCAGTATTCTAGACCACCTCTCTCTTGCTTTCATAGATATATTATTTTACTTACTTATTCACCTTACTATAAATGTGAAAGTATATTGTATATGTGCATATATCTATTATACACATGTTCCGGCACATGAAGTCCCAAATAAATATTCTCGTATTACAAGAATATTTTAATTGACTCACATCTCAGCATGAATGATATATATGTATATACATTAATTTAAAATTATGTATAGTTTAAAATTATCAGGGTATTACACCTATGGAGGCACGTGAATTTGTTTCGGGACTTCCCTAGCCTGTCCCAGCTCCACCAGCCAATGAGGAGCAAATGGATGAGGATGACGACGGATTGGTGCATTCGGTTACGTATCTCTCATCTGACACTTCTGTTATAGCTTTGTCAGATGATGATATGTAGAATTTAGGTTTTCTGACTGTGGCTATTGTACATTGGTGAGAATAACAAGTCTAGGTCCTTCGATTCTAGATTTGTATGTTACAATTTTAGTATGCTAGTCTCTTTTGTTTCTTTGTGTTCGGTAACTCTATAAATATGTATATATATATGTATAATATATGTGTTTGTGATATATATATATATATATATAATATGTGTTTTGTTTCTTGAAATTTTGTTTATTGTTTATCATTTTGTTTTATACTTATTTTATTGTTGAGATATATTAGGATTATACTCTTAATTTTAAGCCGTAAGATTCTGAGTAGAATTGTGCCTTAGTTCTTTCGTTTTCTTTTAAATTCAAGATGACAGAATCTGGGAGCCAAAGTAATGTGGAGTTTGGTAATAACTCTGGAGTAATTGCGGCCATTCAAGAGATGGCTAGTGCAATTAGGGAGATAGAGGAAATCATATTGAGAAAGTTGAAGATAGAGTTTTAAGGATTCAAGGTGACACGACCCACCCCAAATTTCACCCTGAAACTCGGAGTAAGTCGTGCGGGGACCACCTCCAAGGAAAATTTACTGAAAAGATTAAGAAAATCTCCCTTGCAGATGGACAACCCTAACTCGAAAATTTCAAGTTACACTCTTAATTCAACACGTCCAAACATCACATAATTAACTTTCAGAAATTCTACACATAAAATACAATAATCCCAAAGTATTCAGAGCTATTAAACACAAGCGGAAGCAAGAAAACACGAGTAGGTTAAACATGTAACCTACTGATGAAAACTGGCAGAAATGCGGGTGACTATGCCTCGTCTCCTACTAGATCCAACCCGAACTCTACAGACTGGGCAATTTAAAACGAAAGGCCCAGGGGAAAACATTTAATAACGTTAGAGTGAGTGGACAAAAATAAAATAATAAATAAAATATTTATGTTTCCCCAAATTAATTTCTAAGGAAAAAT
>NC_020495.1:24059003-24070749 GCF_000184155.1 Fragaria vesca subsp. vesca
CCACGAATAATCCTCAGCACTAAATCGACCCTGAAACCCCTCTAGGGACCAATTAAGCTATTAACTCAATGATCGAGACGGTAAAATTCTTATTATAATCAAGCTAGTAAATAAGGTAAAAATATAAGGGTCGGGATGTGACACAAGGTGAGTTTCATAAGTTAAAGCTGCTAGTGTTTAAAATGAGCACAGATCCAATGGTTGTTGCAGAATGGGTGCGACAGATGAAAAAGAGTCTGACAAATAAGAAGATTCTTGAAGATTTGCAAGTGACTATTGCTTGTACCTATCTGGAGGGTCAGGCGTATCGTTGGTGGGAGTCTATGCTTTGTATTCCAAATACTGTGATTACAATATGGGCCGAATTTGAGAAAGTCTTTCTTAACAGCGTCGTCTGAAATCTAAGGAGTTCTCTTCTCTTCTTCAATGAATATACTTGTGGGAGAATATCAGGCTAAATTTGAAGAACTAATACGTTTTGCACCTGAGTTTATACCAGATGACTATGCTAAAGCAAGGCGCTTTGAAGAAGGTCTGAAACCACAGATCAAAGAGAAAGTAGTAATACTCAAGCTTGATAGGTACATTGATGTAGTTGAACGCGCTCTTATGGCTGAATAGATGATGCAAGAATCAAAAACCTTTTGGGAAATTGGAAAAGGTGGACTTGGACCAAGTAACAAACGTCAATGACCTAACCTTCCTTGCTACCCATCCAATAATCAACCTTCTCGACCTCCTCTATTTTGTTATCATTGTGTTCAACAAGGACATTATGCAAAAGATTGTGTAGGGTTGCCTACATATCAGGTGCCTTGGGCTCCACAACAACAATATCGTGTGCCGAACACTCGGTACCTTACTGCCCAACCCCAATTCTATGCCCCACAACAACCATATCATGCTCCTGTCCCAACATAACAAAATTGGGCTAGACCACAAGTTAGACCACATGCCCCTCGTCCTACTGGTTAACCAACTGCAGCTAGACCTCAAGTTGGAGCTAAAAGGCAGAATCGTGTAGCTCAAGGTCGAGTTTATGCTATGGGTTATGGTGAGGATGAAGTTGAGACTACCAACGAAACTGAAGCAGGCGACCAATTCCAAGGTGAAGATCAAATGGAGATGGGAAGTCTGAATAACATGGAGAATCCATATGATCATACTGTTGTGGAAGGTACACTCCCAATTTTTAACACTTGGGGTAGAATTTTGTTTGATACGAGCGCTTCACATTCTTTTATATCCACTTCTTTTGCATGTGCATTAGGATTAGTGTACGAGTTTTTACAATGTCCTTTAAAAATAGGATCCCCTATGGGTGGTAGCATGAAAGTTGATAAGGTGTCTAGATCATGTATGGTAGGAATTTCGGGTTGAGGACTTTTCTTCGACTTGATGATAATGGACTTATTAGAGTATGATGTCATCTTGGGGATAGATTGGCTCTCTCATTACAAGGCTATCTTCGATTGTGAGAAGAAGACGGTGACGTTAACCACAAAAAGGAAGGAGAAGTTATCACCTTTATTGGGGATAATGGACTGACAAATCCTCAGTTGGCCTTTGATAGGAAAGGTATTAATTACTCAATGATGATTGCCAATTTGGCTTTGGTAGAAACGAATGACGTAGACATTGAATCAATTCCGATTGTGACTCAATTCAGAGGATTTTTTCAAGTTGCCTCCAGAACATGAAGTTGAATTTGCTATTGAAGTTTCCCCTGGTATGACACCAATTTCCAGACCTCCTTATCGTATGGCCCCAAAGGAGTTAACAAAACTTAGAGCTCAAAGTGATGAATTACGAACTAAAGGATTTATTCGTCCTAGTGTGTCACCTTGGGGTGCACCGGCTTTGTTTGTGAAGAAGAAAGATGGATCACTTCGTATGTGTCGAAATTACCGGCAATTGAATAGAGTTATTGTGAAGAACAAGTATCCACTTCCGAGGATTGATGATCTCTTCAATCAATTAAGAGGCTGTGAATTCTTTTCCAAGATCGATCTACAGTTAGGTTATCATCAATTACGAGTCAAGGAGGAAGATATTCAGAAGACGACATTCAAATCTCGATATGGGCATTATGAGTTTCTTGTTATGCCTTTTGGTTTGATGAATGCACCAACAACGTTTATGGATTTGATGAATCGTGTTTTTAGGGCGTATTTGGACCAGTTTGTGATCATGTTCATTGATGATATTCTCATTTACTCCAAATCAAAGGCAGATCACGAGCAACACTTGTCCATTGTTTTGGAGACGTTGAGAGAACATCAACTTTTTGCTAAGTTGAGTAAATGTCAATTTTGGCTATGTGAAGTGAAGTTTCTTGGCCATGTGATTTTGAAAAAGGGCATAGCTATAGACTCTTCAAAGGTTAAAGCAGTGGTAAATTGGAGTCAACCTAAGACTGTCGCTCACGTACATAGCTTTTTTTGGGTTTGGCATGTTACTACAGAAGATTTATAAAGGACTTTTCCCGAATAGCTACACCAATGACTCAGTTGACACGAAAAGGAGTTCCATTTATATGGACGATTGAATGTGAAGAGTCATTTCATGAACTGAAGGTTCGGTTAACTACGGCCCCAATCTTAATAATTCTTGAGCAAGGCATCAAATATACAGTCTACACTAACGCGTCACTGCGTGGGTTAGGATGTGTACTAATGCAGCTCAAGAATGTTATGGTTTACACTTTTGGTCAGTTGAAATCGCATGGAAAGAATTATCCAACTCATGACTTGGAGTTAGCAGCAATTGTTCATGCTTTGAAGACCTAGAGACATTATTTGTATGGTGAACAGTTCGAGCTCTACTCTGATCATAAAAGTTTGAAGTATCTTTATACTCAAAATGAGCTTAACTTAAGACAACGACGTTGGATGGAATATCTAGAGGATTATGACTTTAGGTTGAATTATCATCCTAGAAAAACTAATGTAGTAGCGGATGCTTTAAGTAGAAAAACAGATGGCTGTTCTGCAAGTATGCAACTCTAAAAATGGAAAATGGTAGAATCCATTTGTGAATATCAACTGTATGTCAGGAAGCACAAGAGTGGTGCGTATCTTTACAACATGACATCACAACCTACTTTGATGGGGAAAATTATTGAGAAGCAACAAGAGGATAAGACTTCTAAAGAATTGTTAGAGAAAATGAGGAATGGAGAAAAACTAGAAGGATGGACCTTCCAAGATAGTGGATTAAGATATTAGGGAAGACTATATGTTCCAAAAATCTCAGATATGAGAAATGAAGTCCTTCGTCAGGCACATTACTCGTTGTATACTATCCATCCAAGTGGGACAAAGTTATACCATGACCTTTGTCGTCAATTCTGTACTATGAACAAATTTATAGCGACTTTTGTGTCGAAGTGTCTGACTTGTCAGCAAGTGAAAGCTGAGCATCGTAAGCCAGGAGGAAAACTTCAACCACTTCCTATAGCTGAATGGAAATGGGATCACATAACTATGAATTTGGTGACTGGATTACCTCATTCGCCTAAAGAAAAGGATTATGTGTGGGTAATTGTCGATCGTTTAACGAAGTCTGCACATTTTCTCCCGGTCAAGACAACAGACTCAACATAAAGTCTTGAAAAATTATATGTTCAAGAAATAGTTAAACTCCCTGGAGTTCCTCTGTCTATTGTGTCTGATAGAGATTCAAAGTTCACTTCTAGATTGTGGGAAAGTCTACAACGTGCTTTGGGAACAAAGTTGAATTTCAATAGTACATTTCATCCACAGACGGACGGACAGTCAGAGCGAACTATTCAAATATTGGAAGATATGTTGAGGGCATGTGTGCTAGATTCTCATGGAAGTTGGGAATATTATCTGTCTTTGGCAGAGTTTACATACAATAACAGTTTTCAGTCCAGTATCAAAATGGCACCGTATGAAGCTCTTTATGGGAGACCTTGTAGATCACCAATGTGTTGGACAGAAGTGGGTGATAAAATCTTACTTGGACCTGACTATGTGCAGGAAACTACTGAAAAGATTAGGATTATCAAGCAACGTATACTCACTGCTCAGACTTGACAAAAAAATTATGCGGATAAGAGGAATAGAACTTTAGAGTTCATGGTTGGTGATTTCGTTTTCTTAAAGGTGTCACCACGTAAGGGAGTTCAAAGATTTGGGAAGTCGGGAAAGTTAGCTCCACGCTTTGTTGGACCTTTTGAAATTCTAGAAAGAATTGGAGAAGTTGCTTATATGGTAGCATTGCCACCTCAGCTATCAAATATCCACAATGTTTTCCATGTTTCAATGTTGCGAAAGTATCAACCAAATCCTAGCCATGTCATCGATTAGGGAGAATTCAAAGTAGATGAGCAGTTGTCTTATGAAACAACGCCAATTCAGATTCTAGATCGTAAGGAACAAGTCCTACGTACCAAAACTATTCCTTTGGTCAGAATTCTTTGGCAAAATGGGAACGTTAAAGAGTAAACATGGGAGTTGGAAACTGAGATGCATAAAAAGTATCCAGAACTTTTCTCTACTTCCGGTAAGTTTGAATTTCAGGACAAAATTCTGTTTAGGAGGGAGGTCTAGGAGTAGGGGCTAGGTGGAGGTCTAGGAGTCTAAGCCTTAGTAGATTAGGATGGATTGGGAGAGTCGGCTAAAATTTTTAGCAAAACTAGAGAGAGTTCTGGGGAGGACAAAAATTGGGAGAGTTGTGGAGTGAGAGAGAAAACCTTTTCCAATTCGTTTTTCTAAGGTAAAACCCATATCATCTTCTAGCAATTTCAATTTCCATTTCAATTTCATAGTTTTATTTATGGTTTGCTTTGGTTCTTGATTCTTATTCCTGAGTAAGCATGATTCATTTATTTAATCACAGTTGGTGATTTTGAATTCTGAGACTTCTATAGATAAGAATCCAAATTCGAATCAGAGATGTTGTTTTGATTAGAATCGTTTTAGTTTGCTTCTGAAGAACCTTGTTCTTGAGTTTGGGTGTCCAAATCAAATTTTGGATCCTTTTGATTCAACTGTTTGTTATGTTTAAAATCGTTCTAATGTTTTGGAATTGTTCCCTTTCTGTTTCGGAGCTTTAGAACTCCATTTGTTACTCCAAAAATCGATTTAAAGCTTCCAAAACTAAGTTTTATTGTTGCTGTAAGTTTCCAGAATTCTGTAGAAAAACTGATTTTCTTGCCTACTTGAGGCATGATATCTTTCAGCTCAAGTCTTTGTTTTGAAATCCGAAAGTATCTTTGTAAAGCTCTTTAAATAGCTTTCAAGTATTATTTAATTTTTGTTTCACAGTAAAGTAGTAGAGTTTTCTTATTTATGTATACTACTTATAACATAGTTACTAACCTTAGTTCATCATTCTTTATATGTGCTTTACCTTTTGGGTAAGGTTCCGGAGATGATCTTGGCAATCCATAAGTGTGAGAAGTGAAGTTTGAGCTCGAGTTTGTGCTGTGCAAATCGAGGTAGGGTTTGATGGGGTGATTGTGTTATTATTTATGCTATTACATGAATTGTTTGGGATATTGGATTGTTTGGTATTGGATTGATTGGTATTGATTTGATTGACATTGAGTTGTTTGATATGAATTGAATTAAATGTTGGATGATATTGAACTTTAAATCAATTATGACATGTTTATATTGGAAAACATATAAATGAGAAGAGTGAGGTTGGAACATATAAACATATAAATGGGAATATATGAAACTTTGTTATTAGAAAACATATAAATGGGAATATTGGATGATATTCCCTTTCTATTTCGAAATTATATTACATGTTTTCATGGAGAAGAGTGAGGTTGGAGATTAAAAGAAGAATGAGTGTTGGAAATATATGAAACTTTGTTATTAGGAAACCATTTGTGTAGTTGAGTTTCCTCATGGGTTGTTCATAAATCCATGCCAGCCCATTAGTGCACAAACTGAGGAATGCAGAACCCTATGACGGCGGACGTCTATAAACGATCTAATCGGGTTTCGAGTTTGGAGACCATGAGTATAACAAGACGACTAACAAATGAAGAAACTATATTCGAGAGTGAAGTGAGGTGTGGGGGTGAGAGTCAAGTTCATATTGCATTTATATATTTGTTTGTTTGTTTGAAGTTAATGTCATATATGTTTAGCATTTTAACTAGCCCTACTGAGCGTAGCTCATCTCTTAATCAAACTCATTGCAGGTGTGGACCTTGAAGCATCAAGTATGTTATATTGTAAATTAAGGTTTCTTGTTTTCTTTGTAAATAGGGCTTGAATAAAGAATGGACGTTTCGAAAAGAAACGCTATTCTTGTTTGTTTGTTGTGTGTCTGTAATGTTTTAAACATATGCGTTTTAAGTACCGTCTTATAAGATTCTAATTTAAATAAACGTTTGAAGGTTTTGTTTTCTATGTCATGTAATGATATCGGTCTCATTTTAATTATGGATATTAAATTGTTTGTAATTACAGTACGATTCACTCCTTAACTCGAGGTTAAACCTTTTCTCAAGTTGTAGTGTGACAGAATCGTCGCTGACTAGGACAGTGAGGAGGACCAGCGTCAGTAGCATCACTAAACCGAGGATGAAGTAGATTTAGGAAGGAGGTTCTATACCAAATTAGATCTGCACGCCTCCTATAATGCACGAGCTTAATTCAATCAAGGCTGAGATGAAGAATGGGGTATTAATTGGATCTAATTCCAACAACCAAAGTCCAGTGAGGTTCCCGCAAAATTTTCTCTCTATGCATCTTTAAGAGGTGAGGACAAAATAGTCTTAAAATAATTTGTTTGCTAAGACTTTAGATAAGAATAGTTAGAATGAGCATAAATTATGTCATCTTACATACAAATAGACAATCTGTTTTAATATTTTTTGGAATGGGAAGTGACGTTCCAAAAATTGTACTAAATGGACATTATCTCTAAATTCAACTTAGGGCATGTCTAACTCTTTGTCTGAAACTTGAAGTCATTTAAATTTTATGACACCCAAACCTATTATTATTTATATAAGTTTTGCATCTTCAATCTAATTAAAGGACTCAAAATCTACTCAAAAATATCAATCTATTAAGGTATAACTCCCAATTTTATCTCTTATATTCTCACTCAAAAAACCCTTTAGCTTTTGAGAGATCCTTCCGGCGGCGGCGTCGGACGAGCCGTAAAGGACCTAGTGTCCTACAGAGAAAGGTCTAGCAGAAGGAGAGGAGTGGGGTTTGGATTGGCATCGACCATGTGGAAGTTCGGGTGGTAGAGGATTGCGGGGGTTTCGAGGAGAGGTCAGTTTCACTTGAGGACGGAGTATAGATGTTCGGGGTCGGACTGGATCGAGGCGACGATGCGAAATCGGCGAACACAAGGTTGTGATGGCTGGTTAGGGGCATCGCTGGTTTCTAGTTTGGGTTCGAATTCACTGGATTCGAACGGGTCTCGGCATTTTGTGATCTTTCTCGTGTGCAACGGGCATCATCTTGACAGAGGTGGTGATGTGGTCGGTGGTTGGCAAGGGAGGATGCCGGCGTGACGGTTTACTAGGAACCTTGTAATGCATAAGATAATAAATTGGATAAAATACTGTATAGTCCTTGTGGTTTGAAGTCGACATCTGTTTAGTCCTTCTAGTTTTATTTTAATCTGAATGGTCCTTAAAGTCACAATTTTTAATCCAAATAGTCATTCCGTCAATTTTCTCAGTTAAATTAATGACGTGGTCCTTAAAGTCACGATTTTAAACAAATTTCAATTCTAATAAATTTCTCCGGTCCCGACTCGGGACCAATGTATATTAATAGGAACCTCATAATGCATAAGATAATAATTTTTCTAGACTCCTTTTAGGTCCCAAGAAAATGTAAAGTAATAATTAATTAAATAAATATTTAAAAGTATCACAAAAAATATTAATAATATTTAAAATACATAAAAGTGATAGTAAATAATGTTCAAAATTCAAATTAAAGAAACTCTTAACCGTATTAATTTTGGGTGATGTTATTAACACACTCTATTTTGTTATTCATACACCCCATGTGTTTTCCTATCATTACAAATTTAATTGTATCTACACAATTGCCCCTTAAATTTGTTTTATGATTGGCTCACATCATAAAAGGAGTGTGTGAATAGCAAAATAAGGTCTCTTAATAGCACCAGCCTTAATTTCTCAATTTAGTTATTCTCAAAGTATTTATATAAAGTTCTTCATTTTTTCCTTGTATTATAAAAAATTAAGAAAACTTGTAACAAATTCAGAAATAACAAACTACACATACCCCCTTTAAAAAGATCTGAAACACAAAAACATCCAATTACATTGATTATAAACAAATAAGGATAGTTTTTAACAATTAAGACAAATTCTTTTTTATCTGTCATGTGTCATGAGGTAATTTACCAAACTAACCCCGCATAACTTAAAAGCTGAAATTGGGAGAGAGAACAAAACGTCAAATCTTGCTGCTACTGCATTGGTTGTCCAATCTTGCTGCTACTGCCAGGTCGCCCAATCTTGCTACGCACTACTGCCTGGTCGTCCAATCTTGTCGTCCAATTTTGCTGCTACTGCCTGGGCCTGGTCGTCGAGACTTGCTGCTACTGCCTAGGCCGGTCGTCTAATCTTGGTGCTACTACCTGGGGGTCTAGTCTTCTAATCTTTATGCATAATGAGACATACAACACTTTATAACACTCGATTTTGCAAAAACTCGTCACCAAATTTGGGATTAATAAGAAAGCAACAGTATGAAAATTACAGTAACACAACTCCCTCCACCAAAATCACCTCACCTTTATTTACCCAAATTAATACAAACTAAAAACCTTAACTACATTTCCCCAAATTATTACAAACCGAAAATAGACCGGCATATCTTCCTTCGGCGAGAACGAGCAAGTTCACTAACCTCAGCCCCTATGGTACCTTTTAGTCTCCACATCGGGCTCTTCGATCATCGTCGTCGTAGTCACCGTTGTCAAGATCTGGATGACGTTGATATCTAATTCCTTCGGCTCTAGGTTAGATTGAACTGCCGAATTCAATCTAGCAATGGAGTCGATGTCCAGTTTCGACGTAGTTGATCAAGAGGCGACCATCGATTGATCGACAGCGATCAAGCGGCGACGTCAATACTTAACTCCTCCGGCTTCAGCTTCGATCGAGTGGCGGAGTCGATCTAATAACAGAGTCGAAGTACAATGCCGGTGTAGTGGATCAAGCGACGACATCGATCTAGCAGCGTGCTAGCGTTGTACTGTGGAGAGAGAGAGGGGTCAGATCAAGGGTTTTGGGAGAGAAGAATGGTAAAGCATGTAATTCTGTTTATAAACTGGACATTTTGGTCATTTCTTGATGAAAATGGTAGTCAACATATGATATTATTGACTTCAGGCTTAGGCTTTTGTACTTCTTTGTTTAAATCTTTTTAAGGATGAGTTTTTTGTGTTTTGTTATTGTTTAAGGTAATAGTATGCCACTTTCTTATTAAGAAAACTCTTAATGACACCCTCTATAAAGTAATAAATATTCATTTATCGATAATTATTCATTTATTAATAATATAACAACTCCTCTAGTGCATGTTTGGTACATAGGATTAAATAAGAGGTATTAGATAAGAGGTACTAAGTGGGTTGGCCTATGTTTGGTGTGAGGGAGTACAAAAATAAATGGTACTACTTAACACCTGTTTTTGGCTTTCAACCTCCTTTAGTGGTGTTATTGTGAGTACTCACCTTTGAGGTCCCAAGATAACATCATCTCTCTCTCCTCCCTTTATTCCTTTGAAACGTCTCTCACTTTCTCTGTCAAAGTGATGACTTATCTCAACTCCATTCTTTTTTTGATCAAAAGAGGTCATCCTTTATTAGCTCAGCAAGCAGTACAAAAACGATCCCCCTCAGTGAGGGCGACAGAAAGAACCGTTCCCTAGAAACTACTACAAATTCACCCAAAAAAGAGCAAACTATACTAGCAATCTCCTAGTACACCCACCTTCTTGTATGAAGCCCAAAATAAAGAAATTATAGAGCTCGGCGAATAAAATATAAGTCCCAATTAAAGGACCACCGAGTCTCTGTTTCCTTTGCGATCTCTCTCGCTCAAGGCAAGATAATAAAAGGTCCAATATCTTTTCGTGAAAAAAGATATGAACCCAAAAAAGAAATAAAATTAAAAAACAAAATAACTACCCAAGCCTAACCAGGCCCAAACAATGGGGCCTAGAGGGAAACCCTAGGAGTCATCCCTGACCAAGTTTTGCTACCGTCAATCCTCGCCCAAGCTGAAGCCGCCGCCGCCACTGTCATGCTCACACTGTGAAAACTAACACCAGCAATCAACCCAAGCACGCGATTTTGCACTCCAAGCATACACACATTGGTCACGCGAAGGATAGAGGAATCTCTAGGTTTCCACCAAGCCTTTCACCACCCATAGGAGGCTCCTGAAATGACTTAGACAGCCACACACTACCGATCTCGTCACCCATATGAAGGTAATGAGGGGGACAAACATCCTGATCAATATTATTCTTGTCACATCCCGACCCTTATATTTTTACATTATTTACTAGCCTGATTATAATAAGAATTTTACCGTCTCCGTCATTAAGTTAATAGTTTAATTGATCCCTAGAGGGGTTCCGGGGACGTTTAGGTGCGGAGGATTATTCGTAAGAGAAAATTTCGACGACGGTAAAAATGGTAAATTTTAACTAGTAAAAAGTAATTTTTATTCGGGTATTTTTTTCGGGGTGTTTTATTTTGGATTTGGGTGGTATAAGAAGGTTGGACCGGGCCAAGGGGTGGTCAAGCCCAGCCCCCTTTTCTCTCTCTCTCCCTCCCGGTTTTCCCGCAGCCGATCTTTCCGTCGCCGTCCGGCCACCAACCGCCGCCGCACCGGTCCCGTTCGGTCGGCCATCAACCCAGCAACCTTCTTGGACCGGTGACAGCTCCCCTAGCGCCGCCGTGAGAGAGCGGTGTTGCCCGAAATGCTAGGCTGCCCCGAACTTCCGGCCGTCGGAACTCCCTCCTCCGGCCACCAAAACCGGCGATCCTTGGCTCTTTTTGTAGCCCTCTTCCCATGCAGCAACCCCTCCAATCAGCTCACTCCCTCTTGAGCTAGGTAAGGAGAAATGTGGAGTTGAATTTTCTAGGGCTTTTAGGATGTTTTCTTTCGATTAGCTTAGTTAGGCTTGGAATTGGGTGATGTGCTGGTTATGAAAGTTGTAGAGCATGATGAGGAGATTATTCTGTCAAAATTTCATAGGTTTTGGAGGTCGCCAGAATTGGCCTCCGGCCGCCGCTGCCGGCGGAGCCGCCGGTTAAGAGATTTTTAGGGTTTTAAGTGTGGAATATTAAGAGGATTTTATTGATGTGATTTATGGAATTTTTGGATGAGATTTGGATAGGTTTGTGAATTTCCGAAGTTTGGTATTTTTGGCGGTTAATTAATGTAGAATCCGGCCGTAGGATTTAAGTCGTATTTTTGGGAGGTTGTATTTACGACTGTTGAGTATGATATTTAAGTTCGGATCGTTCCGATTTAAGAATATCGAAGTTAGGCAATGATGAGCGTATTTATGGCTCTCGGGTAATTTTGCCTATTTTGATTAAATATTGGATTATTGGTTGGGAAATTAATATTATATTTGGAACAGGACGTGAGGAGGCTCGAGCAGACGAGGCCCCAGATCGACATCAGGCTTAGGCCTAAATTGTGAGTGGACGTTTATTTTAAATAAATGCATGCTAT
>NC_020495.1:24070769-24086000 GCF_000184155.1 Fragaria vesca subsp. vesca
TAGGGGGTATGGACACATATTTATACACCCGTCTGTCCCCCTTGATGGCGTAGTGTAGCACCGCATTAAGGCGTGACGTGAGCGTTGGACGCGAGCGTAGTAGCCCTATATAGACCCATGAATTTATATAGGGAGTATGGACGAGTGTAAATACATACATATATTATAGAGTCTGAGAGGCTCGATATTTTATGAGATAAAAGTTTTATCGCTTGCGGCATGCATTCGATTTTTCCTTAGAAATTAATTTGGGGAAACATAAATATTTTATTTATTATTTTATTTTTGTCCACTCACTCTAACGTTATTAAATGCTTTCCCCTGGGCCCTTCGTTTTAAATTGCCCAGTCTGCAGAGTTTGGGTTGGATCTAGTAGGAGGCGAGGCATAGTCACCCGCATTTCTGCCAGTTTTCGTCAGTAGGTTACCTGTTCAACCTACTCGTGTTTTCTTGCTTCCGCTAGTGTGTAGTAGCTCTGAATACTTTGAGATTATTGTATATTATGTGTAGAATTTCTGAAGGATAATTATGTGATGTTTGGACGTGTTGTATTAAGAGTGGAATTTGAAATTTTCGAGTTAGGGTTGTCCATCTGCAAGGGAGATTTTCTCAATCCTTTCAGTAAATTTTCCTTGGAGGTGGTCCCCGCACGACTTACTCCGGGTTTCAGGGTGAAATTCGGGGTGGGTCGTGTCAATTCTCATCGTCGACACACCACCCAAAGTCGATTAGGACCAAAGGATCTTGAACTGACCACGGTCCGCCTTCTGATCTATCACCGCTATGGCACCACTCAATCCACCCAGCACCACCGTGATCGACCGAGTTCATGCCGTCCCACAGATGCGTTCTTCCATCAAAACTCACCTTCCGAGCTCCCAAAGCCAAGAGACCAACACAACAGAACCAAAGTAATAGGAATACGCTTGCAATTTGATCCATAAAAATGGAAAAGATATTGACGCAGCCTCCGCCAGAGGCGGCGGTGCTCAAAACCCTAGCAGAGCTAGGTCGGGTTCACATGAGCGAGAGTTAACTTTTTTAGATTTAACTTATCTCAACTCCTTTGTTCTTCTTCCTCCTCATCAATTCCTTTCTATCTTAATAAGGGCTCTTGGGTTTTCTGAATTTTGGGTAATGAGGCAGATGGCGCAGGTGAGAATCACGTCATTCTTGGTGCACGAAGACGTGGGGGCCGAAAGACGATGAAGGGGAGGGATCTGAATCAGCAATCCTAACACAGTACCACCAACATGGACACCAATGAAAATTTGCCCTCATTGATCATCCACAATTACTGGATCTTCTAATACAACTGAATCAACAATGATTGAGTCAGCAAGCAAAGTTATCAAATTAAACTTTCTGTAGATTTTCTGAATCCTCAAGAACACGTACATCAACACTATCTGGTTTACTGGATTTTTTCCTTTCTCAGTTTTAAGGAAAAACGCAGAGTTCCATGAGGGGGTAATTTGTTGAATTTGGTCCATATGGGTTCTCAGTATTGCAAAGGTGAAAAGAGGTTTTGATTTGGATGCAGATTTGGTTATTGTTCTCCATAGTCTAACTTTAGATAGTACTGCATCACCAAACATGGTTCAAAGTGGTGTTAAGTAAACCCTGCTCAAGTGAGAGTAGGCTCTGCATGTTTGGTACCCAGGATAAGCTGGGTTTGGACTATCTTAGCTTAAAAATTAGTCCCTGTCCTGTGTTTGGTGGAGACTGGGACTCAATTAAATGAGTTTGTGGAGTCCCCATGTCCTCTCCACACAGTGCTACATAGAGACCCCAATTTTGGGGGGTTTACATAAGCGCGACCTCTCTCTCGTTCTGAAATGTCACGAGTTTCTAGAAACAGTGTTCTCAGCCTCTACCTCTTCGTTTTTCTCTTCTCCTCGCCTCAGCCTCGTCAGTCTCTCTCAGCTCGCAATATTTCACTTCGCTCTTCTTGATCTGCTCTTCTTCGGTGATCGATCATAAGCTTTCTCTTTTTTTTATTTTTTATTTTATTTTTTATCCACTCTCAGCCCTTCTACCTTCTTCTTTCTTTCTCTTCTGTAATTTGTTTTTGGGATGCAAATTTGAAAGATTTGATGTATAGGTAGCTTGAAATTGACCGATTTGGTGCCTGGGTAACTCGAAATTTGTATGAATTGATCAATTTCATGTTTTGTGCCTCCTCCTTTTCATTTCTGGGTTTGAGGGATGTTTTTTGTTGCAAGGTGAGATTTCTCTTTCTATCTTTTGCAGAGTTCATCTTTAATCATCAATCATGTCACCAGTTGATTCTCCTTTGCTCTTGTTCTACAGCACTAGTCAATGGGTATCTTTGTAGCTCTCTGTGTGGATAGTTGGTTGGAAAAAATTGCAGCAATTACTTATTGGCTTGATGGCTATCTTGCTCGCAAGATGAGGTTAGGATATGGTTTTGATGTTGGATGGTTGTGCTTGTTGATTTTTTGAAAGTGTAAACCAAATAGCCTATGTTAAAGAAAACAGCCTTTGGAGTTTCTTTTAAAAATCAATGGGCATGGTGTTCTTCTTTCTCTGATACTATTCTTCCAAGTGAATAATTATTCTCTCTGTTCTAGTCTTTAGTCCTATGAATCACCAAACATGGGTCATGTGCTAATATAAGACAAGCCGAGTTAAAGGAGTGCATGACTATTTTAGAAATTAAGGTGAGCATAGAGAGTCCTATGTACCAAAGGTGCAGGCTAAGTGTTAAGTAAGCCTGCTCAAGTGAGAGTAGGCTAAATATTAATATTAGAGTGACTCAAAACAGTCCTGGGTACCAAACGTGCACCTAAAGTATTAATTTTTGGTGGTCCCAACTTTATTCATTTATAGAGAAGGGGAAGAGAGAACTATTGGATGATGTGGCAGAGGAGATGATGGGATCTGCTGCCAAGGCGAAAAACTAGAGGGGACGCTCCTAGTGGTCAGAACAAGGCCAAGGTTCTTGTTGACCTAGCACTACGCCATTTACTTCATCAGACGACAGTCCAAGTCTGTCGTCTGATTTTTTTTTTTTATGTTGTCTGAGGAGCTGTCGAGTGATGGACTATCAGACGACGGAGAATAGCCCTCGTCTGATACGACATCACACGACATATCTTATGTCGTCTGAGAAGAGAGAAGATTGAAAAATTTTAGTAAACTTACCACAGTTAAGTGTGGACTGAATCATCATAAAAAAATTGTAATATCATATCACAAGGCACATCAAATGTCGTCTGTTTTGTATACCTACCACATATAAGTGTGGACTGATTGGAGAATAATTTGATTTATTGGATTTTTCTATCTAATCACACTTTAATAAAGTGTTGAGTGCGTGAGCTTACAACGTCAAAAATTTGTAATATATGTGGTTATATAGAAGATCTAATGTCACTTATCTGTTGTCTAACTTTGTAAACTATTATACATTTTGCTAGTTGTTCTGTCAGACAACATTTAATTGTACTTTCAATTCTATTCCTACCACAAACTTTTAACTTTTCCGCTTAGACTCTACAATGTAACCACATTTAAATGTTGTCTGAAAGAAGCATTATCGTAGTTTATCATGATTTTTGTCGTGCCGAGGTGCTTCACTCAACATTTAAGTGTCGTGTGATTGAAAAATAAAAACGTTCAATCAACATTTTGTCTTGTGACTCCAGCTCACACTGCATATTTGTGTTGAGGTTATGTTGCTTGTTATAAACACATATATGTTGTCGCTATAAATTGAACTTCATATATAAAGAAAAACCAAGAATAAAAGAACAAAAGAAACACTTCATTGAACTTTGATAATCCACTTCAATTACAAAATCATTTGAAGTGTAGGAATCCATGAAAATAGCTACAATACCAACTTGTCCTAATCTATATACAACTGCATTTTCATTGCTCCTCCGGCAACTTTAAATCACATTCCTTTCTCCTATGTCCTGTCAAAAATCTGCCAAAGTTCCACTCTCATTGCAAGAACTGATCTGCCAAATAGATGATAAAAAGAAAAGGGAAAACCAAATTTATGTTCACATGAGTCACTAGTACATGCAATATGTAAGAATTAGTACATGCAATATGTAAGAATTTCTTTAAAATAGGCAGTATCAATAACGTTAAGAAGGAAAGGAATAGTTTAATGGAGAAAGACCATCATACCGATTCATGTTGGCTGAAAATGCGTTTCTTGAATTCCTTGACAACCTTGGTTAGACAGACTCTACCAACTGATGCAGCCAAAAGAATAAAATGATCCAAGTTACATTAGAAGTTAAAATATTTGTAGATAACATTACTACATATAAATCAAGCACATTCTTTGGATGACTTTGTAAAGTAAAGTTTCCAACTACGACATATAAGTAGTACCAGATTAGACAATGCTTCCCCATATAAACTAGAAAGTATAATATCAACCCTTACCATTGGAACATCTGGGATGTCTATGTGGCCCTTGACCATCTTTTTCTCCTCTCCGGTGATCCATTCCCTTGATAATGTAAATTTCAGATAAACCATAGAGAAAGAAGAAAAGAAACATTTATACAATGCAACCAATTACCTTTGAATTTCAGGGTTAGTTCATATGTGCAGCTGACGCTTTTCTTGTTTCACACAGTCACCAAGAATGCCTGATCACTCAGTAAAGATCAACTCATGAGGGATGATGAGTCATTAGGCTAGTACTGTATCATCAGACTCAACAGGATAATAACCTCTAGTCTCAACTGAAATAACATAATTAAGGAATGAAACATGACAAAGATTAGGGAAAACAAGAAAAACAAAATGGAACGGTGAATTTAGTGAGCATGACAATTGAATACGATAAATCCAAAGCTCTGGAACAATAAATATGCTTTAGGAATGAAAAGAAATTCCTAGAATCAGCTTTCTCATAAATGGAATTTGGCATACAATAACAATGACAAAATTAATTAAGACCCACATCCCCTACGCATTTTGAGACATCTGATATTTCTGCACTGCCCCCTTGGAACTCCACGGAACCCACTGATGCAAGCAACTCCTGCAAAAGAGCTAATCATTTAATTTCAAAGCTAAAGCAATGATAATGAAGGAGGTAGCAGCTCAACAAAGGGGTATCTTTATTGTATCCGTCGCCCATTTATTGACATTCTTCTCCTCCCAAGTTCCAGCCTAAATAGGAACATACATGTTGTTAGATTAATAAGTGCGAATCTAAGATTTAGAGACTGATCGAAAAAAGAGAAAACGAAGAATACGTGATTCCAGAGAGATCCGAGGGTGACGGGTTGAGATTGAGAGGAGACAATATCCTAGGACGAGAGCTTTCTGGGAACCGGGGGAGGCACAAGAGAACGACTCGAAAGCAAGAGAAGAAGACACAAACTCAGCAGTAGAAGAGTCGAAGCGAGGACCAAGGAGTCTAGGACCGCCACGACCACCACCAGGTCTCAAGCTCAACACCGATTGATCAGCCTGCTGCATACCTCGAATTGAATAGACTTGAACAGAGAATCCGATACGATTGAAATAACAAACGAAAGATTAGACTCAGGGAAAGTAGACGCTGCATCTGATAGGATTGGATTTATATATAAAAGAATAAGATTAATGATTGGGTTTAACTTCTCCCTTCGAGTTCGAAAGAGAAGAGAGAAAGGGGGAGGGAGGCGTTCAACATAATGAAAGAAGAGTTAGGGTTTTTAGGTTTTGAAGCTTGAGTAAATGGTTCAGATTAGAAGAGATGGAATAGAAGACTGAGATTTGATGACGGGTTTCTAGATTAGAAATTATAATTTTAAATAGGCTATAAGTTAAAAATATGTACAAAATTATCCGGGTGTCCGAAAAATAAACCGAGAGTAATTCTGACCGTTTGATATAATTGCAGTAGTTAAATATATATGTGGTAGAAAACTTACCTATTTTCGATAACTTATGGGTCTCGATCATTAGAGTCAACTTCATTTATACATAAACTTTCCTATTTTTCCTTGTGGGGAGCAATATGATCGGTCGATAAACGTGTTAGAATGTTCACATTGGATAGTTTTGTTGACACTAAATGAAGATATAAGAATTGACGAATCCCATCTTTAAGTATTGGCCGGTCTAGATAAGAGCATTTTCGTTTAGATAAAAGTGTTGACTTTTAAAAGTATTGCTCAAACGACATATATATGCCGTCTGAAGTTACTAAGCAAGATTCGATTAACGTTGACTGCATCAACCGAGACGCGAACTTTATCGAAAATGCATGAATTTTGTTCTATATCCATAATTCACTATCATGATGACATCTGACGCTCAAACTTGAAAAAAATCTATTTCCGTTATTTGAATCACAATATGCGTACTAATGTGCAATAACATGTTTATTAAGTTATTTATAAACATACATCTTTATAAGGCAACTATATGCACGAAACAAAATTTACCTAATCAGACCGTTGAATATGATCGTAGTACTTAAATAAGTATGTGGTAGAAAACTTACCCATTTTCGATAACTTATAGGTCTCGATCATTAGAGTCAACTTCATATATACATAAATGTTTCTATTCTTCCTCATGGGGAGCTATATGATTGGTCGATAAACGGGTCTGAATGTTCGCATAAAATAGTTTCGTTGACACTAAATGATGGTATAAGAATTGATGAATCCCATCTTTAAGTATTGTTTGGTCTAGATAAGAGCGTTTTCGTTTAGATAAAAGTGTTGACTTTTAAAAGTATTGCTCAGACAACATATATATGTCGTCTGAAGTTACTAAGGAAGATTCGATTAAACGTTGACCACATCGACCGAGACGCGAACTTTATCGAAAATGCATGAATTTTGTTCTACATCCATAATTCACTATCATGATGACATCTGACACTCAAACTTGAAAAAAATCTATTTCCGTCATTTGAATCACAACATGCGTACTAATATGCTATAACATGTTTACTAAGTTCTTTGTAAACATACATCTTTATAAGGCAACTATATACAAGAGACAAAATTTACATAATCTGACTGTTGGATATGATCGCAGTACTTAAATATGTATGTAGATGAAAATTTCCTCATTTTCAATAACTTATAGGTCTCGATCATTAGAGTCAACTTCATATATAGATAAACTTTCTTATAGCTTCCACAAGGAGAAGTACATCATCGTTTCATCAAAAGTGTCCAAACTATTACATAGATCTGTTTTCCTACTCTTAACGGGAGTTTGAAAACCGGTTAATCAAAAATATAAGTTTTGTCGGAGGAGATAAGGGCGTTTCCATTTGGAAAATATGCACATTTTATGTTGACCACTTATTTACAATCTCAGACGACATATAATCGCCGTCTCACATTGAAGAAAAGTGAGGGAAAACTCTGGCGCCCAAATTCAAATATTTCAGGTCCAGACGACATTTTTATGTTGTGCGATGAATACATTAAGGTTGGCGCCTTCTCCCAAACTCAAATGAATTGACTATTTCAAGTTCATACAGACGACATATTAACCTCGTCTGATGAATAGATTAAAAGGTTGAGCCATTTTTCAAACTTATATTTCAGGTTGCCACAGACGACATTTATCTGCCGTATTATTGAATACATTAAAAGGTAACCAAACCCAATATTTAATTAATTAAATTGAGTATTTCAGGGTCAGAGAGACCACTTTCATATGTCGTCTGAAGTTATACATTACAAGGTTCGTGCATCTTTCCAGACTCAATTTTATGAGTTTGTTAGACGTCATTTGTTTGTCGTCTGAATAAGTGAATTTAAGGATTCAAAATGGAGGTATAAATCAAAGATTTATGGTTCTTTCAGACGACATTAATATGTTGTTGGATGAAGTACATAAAAAGGGAATTAAAAGTTGATTTCGCATTCTTTCACAGACAACTTTTATATGTTGTCTAACGTATTAGTATAAAGTTGTTAAATGTTGCTTTTTTACACTACATATATATGCCCTCTGAAATTTTGCATATCACAGACAAATTGAGCAACATCCAGAAGTATGAAGGGAGCATGGCACTCAGACGACTTATACTTCATAAATGTCGTCTGAATGGTCGAAAAATTAATCAGACGACAAAAACTTAAAATCGTCCAAAATATGTCGTCTGAAAAGTGTCGTCTGATGATGTATATGGCCTAGTGTAGCGTTGAGATTAAAGATTATGTCTTTCCTACCATCTGAGGTACAAATTAGCAACAATCTAAGGGGTGCATCTGAGTAGAGGTACTGCAGATTGTTTGAATAATCTTGGAAAGTAGACTTGGTTTCGTTCAGGTTTCTTTTTTAGCATATAATTTTAATGTCTGATATAAAGTTCACTTTATTTAGAGAAAATTAAGTGTTACGAGTATAAGTCTCATGACAACAATGAAAGTCGCTTCTTTATAAAGTTAATATCTTTATCATTTCCCACATTTCATTGGCAATGCTAGTAAGATTTGAACTTGAAAAAATCTATAAATAGCCAACGTTTCTTCCAAAAATAAACATCTGATCAGACATCTTCAATATGTATGTATACATACATATGTGAATAGTTAAGATAAGAGAACATATTATAGAAACATAGTGGTCAAACATATAAATTATTATAAATGGCTAAGATTGCACCGTATATTTACATGTCGTACATACAAGAATTTATTGATCATCGATCACATAATCACATATCACACAAAAAAGGAATAGACCAATCGTTAACCGACGTGTGTCGGCCTCTCTTAGAACGACACCTTCTTTTTCCGGACCCCTAGATAAAACCCGATATCTCTCTGGCTAGACGGGTGGAATAAAAGAAGAGGAAATTGACCGATTGATGCTCTCTCAGCCTTTCTGAGAGAGAAAGAGAGAGAGATGACTCGGGGAAAGCAGAAGATCGAAGCGCAGAGGAAAAATGCGGAGAGGAATCAGAAGCCCAAAGGCTCTCAGTTTGAGGCCAGAGCCGTTGCTCTCAAAATCAGCTGTCCCATCTGCAAGGTGCTTCCCTCTTCCATTCTCTGCTTTCATTCTTTATATCGTTTTGATCTCAGCTTTCGTTTTCATTTTTCTATTGCTCAATCGCTCATGACTATTATTATTATCCAAAGTTTAGAATGTATTGATTAGTACAATCTAACTTTGGACAAGTAGGTGAGTTTATTATTGTTGATGAAATTGTAGAGTAAAAGCCGAACGGCGTTCAGGCATTGTATATTTTGTTTGGGAGTAGCTCCCAAGATCAGCATGTAAGACACTGGTGGTGTTATCGATAGGGTTTATGATCTAGAATATATTAGTTGGTCATTGTTTGTGCCATTATGCACTCGTAGAACAATGATGTGGGCAGATGATGTGTCTGTATTCCTCCGGTTCATAGTGCTCGATGTAGAAATGATGTTACTATGGTGGCTAGTGTGGGTTTTAAGAAGGCGAGGAAAGGAAAAGAGTGGGTTATACATGTTTGGGATATTATTGTTCATTGGTGTGATTGGGTCTGATGGTGATATTCGGTAGAGGTGTTGAGATTGTCTTGCAGTGATTGCTATGAGGCTGGCGGAAATTTTAATGGTGGTGGTTAAGGGTAATTGGCGGTGGTTTGTGGTTTAGGTGACCAAATATTTTCAGATTCCTTGTTTTACTTTCATTTGATTATGTAGTGAGCATCTGTATTTCAGGTGTTAATGTGTCTTCTCGTATGTCTCTGTAGATGAAAATCGTTTAGTCTGTGGAATATAGAGTGGAAATGATTTAGAGGTAAAGGTACAAAAGGAGAGTTCAGTCTTTAAACATTTTTTTTTTTTCTTTAAACATTAATGATGGAATATTTTGTGCGAGTCCTGATTTCCTTCTGATGTGGAATAGGAACTGGGAATATGATGAAATTTCAGAGAGTTATGGTTGATTTAGGCCAAGACATTGACTAGACATAGGACTGCAAGAAACATAGAGGGCATCCGATAGATTAGTTAAGCTGCAGTAAAACGTTCTCCCAGTCTTTTTAGAAGTCTATAATTAACCAAGGAGATCTGGTTTTAATCCCTAAATTACAACCCCCATTTTATCCAGGGTCTGAACGGACGGTATGAGGAAATAAAATTAGGGATGGAATTAGTGCAAGTCCTAATTCCCTTGTAGTTAATAGGAACTGGAGGAATATGACTAAATAGCAGAGGTTGGGACGATGCTGAGACATTTACTAGACATATGAATCGATTCAATCAAAGAATCACATAGCACCCTATCAATTATTTATGTTGTAGTGAATACAACATCCCCCACGCTTCCCAGTCTTCTGGAAGGTTTGCAGTAAAACAAGAGTTCTTGTTTATTCCCTAAAAGATGGAAATTCCTCCTCTCAACTGACCCCATTTTTTTTCAAAAGATGGAAATTCCTCCTCTCAACTGACACCATTTTTTTTTTCAGGAGTATTGGATACCTTCATAAATAATGCCACAGGTCTGAAGATTCAGACTAAGATCGTGCTTCATCTGTTTGTGATTGTTACTGGAATATAGAATTTAACTGGGTGATGACCATGTTATTTCTTTTCCAGTTGAAAGAAAAATCAAACTTTGGATAATATAAGTTTAACAGAAATTCAAGATAGCCAAAGTTAGTAGAGAACGACTAGCTGGCAGCTGCACTCCAATTCTACAAGCTGGAGAGCAGACTCACACCCTTCAAAGCTTCTGATACAGAATCCCTGAAAGAGGATAGATGGAAAACCTTTTTACCATGATCCACCATATGATCAAATGTCAGTTTATGCCCTTTCCACCCAGATAACATACATGATTGCCAAGACTAGAATTCACAAAGCT
This sequence comes from Fragaria vesca subsp. vesca, assembly GCF_000184155.1. Classification (NCBI taxonomy): domain Eukaryota; kingdom Viridiplantae; phylum Streptophyta; class Magnoliopsida; order Rosales; family Rosaceae; genus Fragaria; species Fragaria vesca. The sequence goes on from NC_020495.1 coordinate 24,081,582, forward strand.
TTTGCCTTTCTCCTTCCACCACATCCTAATCTAAGCTAAAGGAATAGCACACCATGTGGGGGATCCCAGACCATTTGAGCTTTGCTCTGTATAGGGCATATTTTGAAAACCGAATAATACCTGACTTCTATCATAAAACATAGATCCAAGTTATTTGAGAATACCCATCAATACATTTAACATGACCATTTGTATTCATTATATTATTAACCTGAAAAGGACCTTGCACAGTATAATGATTAGTGAATAGTAAAAAACTAGCTAAATATGTACACTTGAGGATAATAACATGTTGCTTTTCCTGTGTCTATACACGCTGAAGGATTGAATGGGTAGCAGAAAACGTGACTTAATGGTTCAAGGTTTTGGCTTGTCATAATGCTGCTAATGCTAAAAGCTTAAAACTGGGAACATTTAACAACACTAGAAAGGGATTAAACTTTGAAAAAAGTTTCTTATTAGCAGCTTATTTGTTTTGGTTTACGATTAATTTTTATAATTTACTTATATATAATATATAATCTGCACACACATGTACCAACACATACTAGTGGAACTGATCAGTTTCTTTCACACACACCTAGATGAGCAAAAAGTATTTGGGTGAAATTGGCGGTGTTTGAAGATTAAATATTAATTCTATCATCTCATGTGAGAGTGTCCTGTGATTTTGAAACCTAGATGAATCACATGTTTAAGAGGATCTATTTCTGTTGGGACTAGTTTATGTGCCCACCATATTCTGACAAAATGTGGTGTTTCCAGGCGCAACTTGCAAATGCAAAGCAACTTGCTGATCACTATGCTTCTAAACATCCCAGAGAACAGCCACCAGCCGAACCAGAATGATCCCTTTCCCATCTGAAGAATGCTAAGAAAGAAGTAAAATATCCTTGGTTATGCTGTTATAGAACGATGTATTTCAATAAATTTGTTATACATTGACTTTTATGAAATCACTCAAGCTTCCTTCCCCTATTTCTGAACCGTTGTATGACTATGAAGGATGATTAAGACCATTCAATGGGCTGTGTGAAATGATAGCTCACCTCTTTGTGATCTATTTGTTTTTAGATGAGCCATTACTTGAGTGCCTTCATTCCAAGCCCCTCAACGAAAAGAAAAAAAGAGCTGAATAATGTCTTCTAGTTTCTGGGAATCTGTTGTCAAAGAGATGAAATGAGCTTCTGCTTAGGATGATGAACAAATCCCATGGTAGGGAGGAGTCTGGGGTTGAGATTGCTAGCTAGGAATTAATGAATCATATTATTAGGAATGGAAGGAATGGTTTTATTTTTTATTTTATTTTATTGGTCACATAATTCTACAAATGGTATACCCAGTTAGTTTCATTCTTCACCTGAACACAGTTGGTCCTTTACTCCTGAGTTCTGGCACTAAATAGGATAAAGCGCAAGTTTAATTATTATTTTTTTGTTGTTATTTTTGTTTTGTTTTTGAGACAGCATCTGAGATTGAAGTTAACCTGAAGGCCAAATCATAGGGGCTATTGTTAAGTATTATGTGAGGTGAACCACTGAAATTGGTGTGGAGTAGAAAACTAGATTACATTATCTTTGTGTGAAGCTCTAAACCCAGTTATAGACTTATAGGCTCCCAGAGAAGAAAAACAAGAGCGATACTGAAAAAATAAACACAAAGAAAAAGAAGGGAAGGTGACAGATTGGAGAAGTGAGACATGGCGGGATATCCTTGGTTATTGCTGTTAGAACAATGTATTTCGAATATTTTGTTCTGCATGGACTAATTGGTTGAAATTTGAGAAGTACGAGGAGTGATTGGTTGAAATTGAAAACATGAGAACTAAACTATTGAAACCTTGAAAATATAAGGAGTGACCAGTAATTTGTCCTTAAAACAATACAACATTGATGAGAATGTTAAAAGAACACGAACATTTGGAAATATAAAAGTAAACTGTCAAAAGAACTTGTCTATCTTAATGTGAACAATATTTGACAGAAATTGGCGGTGCGGATACTAAAAGAATTTTATTACCTCTTAATGTCCTGTGATTTTTTTTCAGAGCAATGCATTTTCAGAAATTTTATATACACACCCGTTCTCAATACACTATCTATTTAATTTCTTATTCAGATATTTTACTAAATACACAACCCAAAGTACCTAAAATACCCGTAATCTAAAAATCTATGAAATATCATATTATGTGACTATATTAACACTATTATTATTGTATAATTAGTATATATTTATATAAATTAACATTTTATAAATGTTTATAGCTATTATTTGTGTTAGTTCTTGAGAAATCCTTACAAATTTATTGTTCATTTCAAATTCTTAAACATGAAAATGATAAACAAGATGAAAAATACATATCTGAATAGTGTGTTTGGGTGAAAAGGAAAATATGTGAAATATAACGAAATAAGTGTTCATATGCATAACAATTACATCGTTTGACACTTTGACACTTTAAACTTGGAAATTATGAATCTTTAAGAACAAAAAAGAAATTAATTGATTATCCAAATTTTCTTGCAAATTTTTTGTTTACTTTAATAGTTTCCCTAAATAAGTTCTCGATCTTAAAAATTTAATTTGTTCTAATTCACTTTATTAGTTTCCAAAAATAAGTTTTCGTTTTTAATATTTTAATTTGGTTTATATTTCACATTATTAATTTCCAAATATAAGTTTGTTTTTAATATTTAAATTGTATTACAAATGCCTCTTTTGGTCATTTAACATACCAATCAAATCTGATTTGAAATATTAAATAATAGGGATGTGTATTAAGTTATTTGGGATGTGTATTTAAAACCACTCAATTCTTTCAGTTTATGTGCACACCATATTCTAACAAAATGTGGTGCTTTCAGGCGCAACTTGCAAACGAAAGCAACTTGATGATCACTATGCTTCCAAACATCCCAGAGAACAGCTACCAGTTGGACCATAATGATTTCTTTCTCATGTGAAGAATGATGGAAAAAGAAGAGGTAAAATATCCACAGAGCATAAGATTAACCACAGAGCAAAGCTAAGCTTGTTGAGTCGGATCAGGGCCGGACTAATTTTCAATGAGTCTCCAGAGTTAAATGTGAAAGAGGATATGGTAATGCCTGAAAATCAAAGTGGATGTCCAATTCCTGGTACCTCGAGTGTTAGTTGGAGTCACATATATAGAAGATGTCACATCCCGACCCTTATATTTTTTTACCTTATTTAGTAGCTTGATTATAATAAGAATTTTACCGTCCCTGTCATTGAGGTAATAGTTTAAATGGTTCCTAGAGATATTTTAAGGGACGATTAATTTCGGGGAATTATTCGTGGGAGGAAATATGACGACGGTAAAAATGGTAAATTTTAGCTAGTAAAAGGTAATTTTTATTCGGGTATTATTTTTCGGGGTGTTTTATTTTTGGAATTGGGTTGTTATATAGGTGATGGACCGGGTTGGTCAGGCCCAAAACCCAGCCCTCACTTTTTCTTTTTCTTTTTCTTCCTCTCTTCTTCCCGGTTTCCTCCCGAGCCTCTCCCCCGTCGGAAACTTCTCACCGTCCGTACGCCGCCGTCCGGCCACCATCTGCTGCCGCTCCGGTCCCGTTCGGTTGCCCTCCGACCCAGCTATCTTCCAGGACCGGTGACAGCCCCCCTAGCGCCGTCGTGAGAGAGCGGTGCCGCCCGAAAGGTTAGACTGCCCCGAACTTCCGGTCGTCGGAACTCCCTCCTCCGGCCACCAAAACCGGCGATCCTTGGCTCGTTTTGTAGCCCTCCTCCCGTGCAGCAACCCCTCCAATCAGCTCACTCCCTCTTGAGCTAGGTAAGGAGAAATGTGGAGTTGAATTTTCTAGGGCTTTTAGGATGTTTTCGTTCGATTAGCCTAGTTAGGCTTGGAATTGGGTGATATGCTGGTTAAGAAAGTTGTAGAGCTTGATGAGGAGATTATTCTGTCAAAATTTCATAGATTTTGGAGGTCGCCGGAATTGGCCTCCGGCTGCCGCTGCCGGCGGCGGCACCGCCGGTTAAGAGATTTTTAGGGTTTTAAGTGTGGAATATTAAGAGGAGTATATTGATGTGATTTATGGAATTTTTGGATGAGATTTGGATAGGTTTGTGAATTTCCGAAGTTTGGTATTTTTGGCGGTTAATTAATGTAGAATCCGGCCGTAGGATTTAAGTCGTATTTTGGGGAGGTTGTATTTACGACTGTTGAGTATGATATTTAAGTTCGGATCGTTCCGATTTAAGAATATCGAAGTTAGGCAATGATGAGGGTATTTATGGCTCTCGGGTAATTTTGCCTATTTTGATTAAATATTGGATTATTGGTTGGGAAATTAATATTATATTTGGGACAGGACGTGAGGAGGCTCGAGCAGACGAGGCCCTAGATCGACATCAGGCTTAGGCCTAATTTGTGAGTGG
>NC_020495.1:24089601-24100648 GCF_000184155.1 Fragaria vesca subsp. vesca
TTGTATGCTTTGAGTGCACGCTTAGTATATATGTTAGGGTTCTATAGCTTTGATAGTTTGATGCCAATGTCAATATCGGACTCCTCAAACTATCTAGAGAAGCAATTGTTAGTTTTTGCTAGCAAGTAAACTAAATCCTAGGTTTAGCAAGGCGCTAAGTTTATTGCGATGTCTTGTGATGTCTCAAATCCTTTTAGAACTTAAGGATCTCTGCATGTTTAATCTAATAAGCGTACTTTTAGATTGCATTGATTGAGAATAGTTTAGGTGTAGAGCACTTCCTGCCTAGCGTACGAAGTAATAAGAAAGGGTAATAGGTTGTGTTTCAAGCGTACCAAACCAACCTGAGCATCTTTATCTAGATTAATTGAACTATAACCGAACAAATTGTCTTGCGTGTGATTGTCGGGGTGGATTGCATCTTCCCTAGCTAGTTTTATCTCATTGTTTCCCAAAACCAAAACCAAAATCAGTTTTCGTCACTATTCTGTCCTCCGTTTTTCAGTATTTATTTGACATAGTAAACGAACTTCGATTCATCTGAATTTTTGTGTGTGAGTCCTTCTGTGTGTGTAGTTCGGGTCTGTAAATTCTTGTATTTTTCCGACTTGTTTAGGTTAGTCAACTAATTAGGTTTTCGACTGCTGTTCGCTAGGATCAGTAGTCACTTTTGTGACATCTTTTGAGTAGTTGGATTCATTTAGTCATCTGCGGGAATGACCCTTATTTACCAATACTATAAACGATGATCTAGTAGTGAATAGGGAAAATAAATTGGTTTAGAAATAATCGATCATTAGGTCCTAATATGTAGATCATTTCTGCAAAATTTCATTCAAATTGATAATCGTTAAGGTGCTCAAAACTGCAATTTTCATGAACGGTTCAGGATTGGCAGATTTGAACCGTCCATTGATTTAAGCTAGTTCGAAGCCTTAAAGATCACCAATTTGGCTGAAAGTTTCTAGAAATGATCTACTCATATATACTTAGAGGTTGAATGGTTGAGATGTTGATATGTGATCAAAAAGTTGGGCTAATGCTCAATCCCTCATATAAGATATATATATATATATATATATATATATATATATCAGGGCCCTTCCATTGAGGTATCCCTATTTTTGGCCACTTTTAGGGATAGGCCCACACCATTAGATCTGTCATTTAATGGGGTTGGATGGCTGGGATTAAAACAAAAAGTTACACACTTTATATATATCAAACTTGGACCGTTTAAGATCATTAAAAATAAATCGAAGTTTTGAATGGGTTAACGATCACTAAATTATCTGAAAATTTGTAGAAATGATCTACTCATATAAGCCAATGAATTGAACGGTGTAGATGCAAAAATTTGATCGGAAAGTTGGTGTAATGCCATATCCCTAGAAATAGTCAAACATAGGGATCCCTCAATGGAAGAGCCCTCATATATATATATATATATATATATATATGCTTAAAAAGAAATTGGAAAATGAAAATATATAAGGAAAATAATAAAAAATATAATTAATTATTTTTTTTTGATAAATGGACATTAGCCATAGATATATTGATAACTGAAAATCGGATTACAACATGAACATGACACACCCTCGTGGGCAAACGTTAGAAAAGAATCATGCGAAACTACCTAAGAAAACAAAGTCAACCTAGATAATTCCTATGCTGCAACCCATAAGCATTGCACCTCTCAAGGGAACCAGAACCAGAGAACCAAGAAAACTAAAAAAACAAAACGGAAGCAAACCTAACAAAGTCCTAGAAAAACCTCCTTTATTTTGATAATTAACTTATTCAATAGCACCAAAAAAACCTCACTCCACCAAGGCCCATTAGAGGACAACTGCAGCCCAACTAAGCCCAAACAATGTGGCTTTGGAGGAAACCCTAGCAAGCATCACCCAACCCGCAGCGCCGCCATACTCACCATCACAAGGCTCGCTGTCACCACCACCAACACTAGTGAAACCACCATGCCGATCGAATTCAACAGATATGGATTGCCGCACTGGAGAACAACCACCAACAAACCTGTCGAAACCTTTTCTCACCGCCATTGCCGGCCAACATGGACCGTTCATCTCCAAATCTTGCTCCGGGTTACCCTCCTTGGGGCTCAACTAGAGAGACCAGAGAGCAACGCCCAACCAAATTGTCGGACCAAGGACTGACTTGGGAATGGTTTCGGTTTTCAGGCATCTGAAAAGAGAGGTATGCGAGAGGGTCGAAACCTTACTCGAGTGCTGCGGTACCAGAGACGGCGCCGAACTGTTGATCCATTGAAAATGAAGAAAGAAGTCGTCGTACCCAAACTTGGGCGGCGGCGTTCGCTCAAAACCTTGTAATTAATTATTATTGAATTGGAAAGTCTAGAGAGAATAAATATAATATTTCTTTTTGTATAATTATTGTCCTTAAGAGTCATTGTGTATGAGAATATATATGTCATTTAATAATTCATAATAGAGTGAGGTATAGTGAGCAAATTTGGAGGTTCTAATAACCGTACTCATTTTATTTTTCTAGAGCATCATGAGTTATTTTATTTTTTTAATGTACTTGAGGTGTCAGAGGCATTTGAGGAAGGAAAGATACTATATCATTATAAAATCTACAGTTGGATTAATTGAGACATCAGCACTTTACAACCACATCACGATCTAACAGCTTTTAGTTAGCTAGTATGTTAGTGAGAGTCGTGACCTGTTGATTGGCTAACCTAACTAATACTGTGGAGGGCATGATTTTAATCTCATTGACACTGTGGTGAGGAGGTTTGGGGAGAGTTACATAGTCGTCTACAATATATAAAATGATAAAAAAAATAAAAAATAAAAACATCACGGATTTGAGAGCTTTTGGTTATATAATTGTAAACCCATGCGTAATTGATAAAATTTGATACTTGGATATGAAATAGAAAAATGATATCATTTACATACTTAGACATAATTAAGAGAAATTTTGAAAACTAACCAATTTTTGGTCATCAAGATGGTTTTTAACTTTCTTTTTTCATTTAGTTGAAAAATAACCATATGATGGTATAAAAAGTCTTTGTTACCCTTAATAACAAATAACCATTTTGAATATCTTGTTAACAAAAAGAATATATCTTGTTTGAATCTGAGCTTGAAGAGACCAAAAAGATTGGGGGTTGAGTTGAGATGAAGAAAATGGGTCATGTCTGTGTCAAATAACTCTAAAGATTCAGTTGGATGGTAAATAAGTTTAAATGGGATCGTTGGAGGTCCAAAGAGCTGTGACCATTTTCAGATCGAATCCTAGTTGAAATTTAACTTAGTCGAACTGGTCTCTGATTGCCAACAAATGATGAGAGCTCCATTAAGCCTAGACGCGCTCCAACTTTAGTATAGCTACTGTACTCAGTTCTTCCTATAACGAGGTTCTTGGTCGCCGTGTTTATTTTCTTATTTCTGCAAATCATAATTAGTTATGATCAAGGCATATTTTCTTATCAGGAAATAGAATTTCACATACAGTTGGATATAACATCTAAATTTTCTCAAATAAAAGATGAAGATGATTTATCTGCATTGCTACGGTTAGTTTGTACTTTTTCTTCTTTGCCGAACGAAAGTATGAAAATGATATCTTTATTTTAGGGCAAAGCGTCTCCTGGAGAACAATTACTTTATACAGTACTATCGAAAACAAAAGAATTGTATTACACCGGTCAAATATATATATATAGCAAATGATCCTAATAGTATTACGTTAAGTTATCGATGAAGCCCCTTAATAACAAAAACCGTTTTCAAGTTTTAGTTGTAGAGAATTGATACGGGCATAATAGACTTTTTGTCTTGTAAAATGGTTATTTTTCAACTAAATGAAAAAAGATGGTTAAAAACCATCTTGATGACCAAAAGTTGGTTAGTCTTCAAAATTTCTCCATAATTAAATCTTTTTCTTCTAAGATTCATTGTTTAGACTTTAATTAGTTTGTTAGGGAATGAGACCATACGATCACTTTTATGGCTCATGTGTTGGTATGCAAGAGTTTTCCTCCAACTGGTTTAAATACCAATGTAAATGCAAATTATATTATTTCTATTACCAAATTATTGAAAAATTTTTCTTGGACCACTGAAAGAAAAAAGAATCATAAGTTTAGGGTATTACAATACTCACCCATTTCGGGAATACAAAGCCTCTTTAAAACAACATCTTACAAAAAACTCTTCAATAATGAAAGAGATTAGAGGTGGCGCATTGCCAACTAATGGTGTGCAGACCATTTCATATAATCGAAATTATATCTTTGCACTAATTTGATCGAGTTTATTCTTGTGAATTCGATCAGGTCTTCATTAGTTCGAAGCATATCTTCAAACCCAGGTGAACCAAATATATTTAATTCCTGAAGAGTAGTCAATAACTTCAATCCTGGAACCTGCCTTAATTTTGAACAACGGACTGTGGTTAGCTGCCTGAGCTTCTGCAGTGCCCTTTCTTCCACCCTCCAAACCTCTAAATCCTCCTGAATTAAGTGGAGAAATTGCAGTTGTGGAAACCCTTCTGAGGAGCAAACCAATTCCCTGAAGGGGTATGATCCATACTCCATGGAAAGCATCTTTAAGTTTGGCAACCTCTCTAATATAACTATTGAATCTCTATGGAGGTTGGATCTCATCAAAACTAGCTTTATGAGGTTTCGTGGGAATCCATTTACATGAGGTAGCTTCTCTAGCTTTCCGCATAAACGAAGCTTCTGAAGATGGTCACACCGGGATAGTCCTTCAAGTGGTGGAAATAATTCATCTCCAAATTCATGATTGGTCAGCGACAACGATTGAAGGTAGCGCAACTTTTCAACGATAGAAATCACTAATGTCACCCCATCTCGTGATAGTGTTCTTATCATCAGTCGTCGAAGATTGATCATTTTGGCCAAACCATCTTCTATCCATCGTCCACCCTCTATGCCTTTTAGGGTTTGTAAATGGGTCATGGTACCCAATGCTAAGTCAACTGGATAATGTTCAGGTAGGAGTAGATGTCTCAGATTCTGTATCTTCAACTCTTTGAACATCAAATATGAACCACAAAATCTCATATCAAGTGTTTGCAGGTTCTTCAAGGACGACAGGCTTGTATTGTATGCATTCTTCCCTCCTCTTAGCCTGAGAAACCTCAATTGAATCAAGTCCCCAACTACGCTACATTCCCTGAGATCATTCCACTTACGATTCTTGCAATATAGTTCTAAGACCCTGAGCAACTTAAAATTCTTGCGAGTACAGTACATCTTTTCATGATCCTCGCCGAAAAAATGGAGGGAGCGTAAATGGGTTATTGGGTTTAGAAATTCATACGGATATTGTGCAGCGTGGATCGCAATCCTTCGAAATTTGGTCGAGTGGTGGGATGCTGAGGTCGACTCGTTTCCTTGGTCAGTAAATATTTCAAGAAAATGTTCCCTCCCCTTGGTGAGAGAGAAATCTCTGAGAACATCATGGATGCGAATGGTTTTAACGTTGCCAAGAGATGTTCGCGTTGCCACCTGGATCATGCACCTATTAAGCAACTCATTCAAGCAATTTTCAGCCACCCCTTCTTCGATTTCTTGTCCTTGTTGTGGTAAGAATCCTTCGGCAACCCACAATCGAATCAAATACTTTTTCTCTATGCTGGAATCTTCAGGAAAAAGCGCCAAATGGTGAAAACATGATTTTAAATGGGGAAGCAAGTCGTCGTAGCTTAGGGCTAATATATAGGAGACTCTAACTTCAGCACTGAGCAAATGCCAGCTGATGTTTCCAACGACGCGCTCCCATTCCGCATCCGATTTAGTGGAAAGTAATCCTCCGAGCACAACTACTGCCAGAGGCAGACCAGCGCATTTAGCCACCATCTTTTTTCCAAGTGTCTGCAAGTTAGAGGGGATATCAACCACTCCCGGGCGTGTTTTCATGAGAAACAGTTCCAAGCTCTCGTTGTCTGTTAACATCCGCGGCTCATGCGGAACGCTCCTTGGATCTGCGTATACAGCAACATCTATAAAGCGAGTAGTGAGCAACACCTTACTTCCCATCTCCCCACTAGGAAATGCATCTTTAAGACCATCCCAAAGCTCCTTTGTCCATATATCACTATGCCATATACATCATCAGACGACAGTCCAAGTCTGTCGTCTGACATTTTTTTTTATGTCGTCTGAGGAGCTGTCGAGTGATGGTCTATCAGACGACGGAGAATAGCCGTCGTCTGAAACGCTATCACACGACATATCTTATGCCGTCTGAGAAGAGTGAAGATTGAAAAATTTCAGTAAACACACCACAGTTAAGTGTGGACTAAATAAGCATCCAAAAACTGTAATATCATATCACAAGACACATCAAATGTCGTCTGTTTTGTATACCTACCACATATAAGTGTGGACTGATTGGAGAATAATTTGATTTATTGGATTTTTCTATCAAATCACACTTCAATTAAGTGTTGAGTGTGTGCGTTTACAACGTCAAAAACTTGTAATACATGTGGTTATATAGAAGATCTAACCTCACTTATCTGTCGTTTCACATTGTAAACTATTAGAAATTTTTTTGGTGCTTCTGTCATACGACATTTAGTTGTAGTTGCATTTGTATTCATACCACATATTTTTACTTTTCGACTTGGTATTACCACAGTTAACTGTCGACTGAATGAAGCGTTATCATAGTTTGTTATGATTTTGTCGTGCCGAGGTCCTTTACTTGACATATATATGCCGTCTGATTGAAGAATTACAAAAATTTAATCTTGTGACTCCTTCTCAGTCCACATATATGTGTTGAGGTAGCTTATATCCATCAACAATTTTTTGTGTTTTAAGTTGTTACATGACATTTGGACCACATATATATGTAGGTTGAGGGATAGCAAGTAAGTTTTTCCTACCCTAAGTCGACATTTTAATAGAGTTTAATTCTGTAAAATATGTCGTCTAATGCTCAATTGCACTACATTATCATGTTTTTTGGGAGTTTACATATGTTGTTTGATTTAGTACGAGACGACACATTTGTGTCTTTGGTTGCATGATGTTGCCTGTCTGTTTTGGCTCAAAAAGTACTGTTCATATGGTAAAACAGCCTCAATTTAATACAAAAACCTGTGCATTTTAAACCATATATACCAATCAAACCTCACACATTATAAAGCATAAGGAAATCAAGCTGCATTAAACTTGTAGATCATACTACTTAAATTAAACAAAAGCCTTGTAGCCATTTCCAAGTACACAACATATATAAACAAAAATATATGTTCGCGCGAATAAGTAAATTTGTTCAACATAGAATAACTTAGCTACCTAGTTGGCATCAGACGCATAAAATAGGCATATTAGTCATAACTATTTATCATGTTCCAAAGTTATAATGCAGTAAAGCAGCACATCTATGTATGAGCTATACTACTATAAACCAACATCAAGTCTGATTTTACTGGTCCGGAAACTGTAGCACATGCTCTGCCCACTCTCCTCGAATCCCATCAATTTCCTCGGCTGTGTAAGTCAGACCAGCCCTAGTTCCCCACTGAAAGCAAATGCAGCATACATAATGAGTTTCCAGTATACGTATCATCAGAAAATACATAAATTAACTAAATAACAGTATCAACATTATAAAAAGTGTCAATAAAAAAAAAGTAGCCAAATAGCTGATGTATAGATGGAATATATATAATCGCATTCATTCCACTGCCAGGAGTCAAAAGCAATCTATTTTGACCGACCCAAACACGTTTTATACCATTCCTGCTGCCATCTTGGTTATGATCTGTCAATCAAATATAAGATAGATTCAGAGAGAGAGAGAGAGAGAGCAACAATCAGCTATTTGACAGGTTATGGAAAGCAAGATGACATGAATTGCTTCCTTTCAATAGTAGCAATATAGCCAGATACAAAAAATCTAGCACCTACATTATTAAGATACATGAGCAGCTAATATTTTAAGATTGAAAAAATATACAAGTTTAGTTCAATATTGTTTGCTGCTCACTTTTAATTAATCCCCTAATGCTTTTTTTCTACCTTACAACAGTTGCAACAAGCACCATTTTACCAATAACATAGAGTGGTCTAACCTAAATGCAAAAACTAACTGTTCTGGACAAACATGATGCGAAACTTCACTTCCTAACACACAAAAGGATATGATACTAGATGTTCTATACCAATAAATGATAAAAGTATAACCCATCGAATCAAACAGACGTGCGTACACTAAATGAATAGAAGCAAAAAAGACATTATATACCTTTAACTTGATCTGCCGGAAGAGCATTAAAGGTTGACTGCACAAAATTTTGTAGGTAATTGGGTTGTACGAAAGCTTTAACCTGAAAAGTACCACAGCCCACAGTACTAAAACTAATCAGTACACATCAGTAATGTAATTAGCTTAAGAAAGGTATGCACCTGCTAACATGCTATCTCTATTAATATTGTCCTTCTAGATTGTACAAAGTTGACTCAAAACTCAAAAATCTGAAAAATTCTTTAACTCCTCGCTATTATTATTTATCCATGGCAGCTAACATTGCATATTTGCATACCATACTCATTTAAAAAAAAAACATAAAGCACAATATCTATGTGGAATCTAGTAATTATGGCTCGGTATAGCACAGATTGAACATAGTCCACTCATTTTCTTAAGAGTAACCACTAAACACTGACATTATAAGGATTAGTCACTCGGATGATAATGACATGATAAACATCTTACTCAAATCACCTATAGCAATTTTCATTCTAAACTCTTTACCACAAACTTTAAATCCAACTCAAAATTATTACTGCAACTATCCAAAATTTGAAACGCCAGAACAGAGCCAAAGCTTCATACGTACCTTACTGTTCGGAACTTGAGTCAAGGAGAAAAAGAGAGTTGCAAGCAGATCAGCAATGGAGGTGAGAAGCAGAGAGCCTATAAATAGGCTGGGAAAGTTGGACATGCCCAGAGAGATTGCTCCTTTGTCTCCTGACTGCAAAATATTAAACAACCGCATTACAAAATCAAAATGAAAGAGAAACGAAATGAAATTGAATATAAGGCTTATGGGTCAGACGGACTTAGATTTATCCGTCATGGTGGATGAGCAGGAAGGGACCATGACCATCACTGGCACCCACGGTATCCCACATCTTCGTTGGGGTTCATCAATGGCTTGCCATCTTCGTGAGGATTGTGAAAAATTGGAATTGGGGCAAAGTGGAAACCCTAACCCTAATTCAAATTGGGGGACAGAGGCGTACGAATTCGTAAGCCATGGTGCGGACATGAGCTGCGATTTGGATGAGAGAGATAAAGTGCAGTGCTTCCTTTTGGCGCAGTGAGGAAGACGAAGAAAAGAGATTGTTTGGGCCTTTGGGTATAAAGGAGTTTAGTTTGGGATTAAGAAGGAATGGAGCGGGATTTGAGCAAAGGAGAAGGATACGGAAGACGAAGGAGGTGAAATCTAGATTTCAGTGTATGAGGTGAAGAAGAATAAAATCAGACGAGGGTAAAGAATGAAGGATAAAGAGGGAGGTAAATGAGGTGTGTGGGTATTTGGGATTTAAGTACGTGGTTTTGTTTTTGATGGAAAAAAAAAGTGTGGGAAGTTTAAGTTTTGGTGGAAAAACTGAGCGGGAGCCGAAAAGAAAAATTCGAGATTGAGGTGTTCATCAGACAACATACATATGTTGTCTGAGTTGACCAATTAATACCAATCATTATTCTAAATTAACCAAAACACTCATTTTGGTCATCAAAGTGTTGACTTTTAAAAGTATTTTTCAGACAACATATATATGTTGTCTGAAGTTATTAAGCAAGATTCCATTCATGTTGACCGCATCGACTGAGATCCGAACTTTATCGAAAATGCTTGAATTTTGTTCTACACCCATAATTCACTATCATGTTGACATCTGACACTCAAACTTCAAAAAAAATTATTTCCGTCATTTGAATCACAACGTGCGTACTAATGTGCTATAACATGTTTACTAAGTTCTTTGTAAACATACATCTTTATAAGACAACTATATGCAAGAAACAAAATTTACCTAATATGACCGTTGGATATGATCGCAGTACTTAAATATGTATGTGGAAGAAAATTTACCCACTTTCGATAACTTATAGGTCTTGATCATTAGAGTCAACTTCAATTATACATAAAACGTTCCTATTCTTCCTCATGAGGAGCGATATGATCGGTCGATAAACGTGTCTAAATGTTCACATAAAATAGTTTCGTTGACACTAAATGAGGGTATAAGAATTGACGAATCTCAACTTTAAGTATTAGTCGGTCTAGATAAAAGGGTTTTCGTTTAGATAAAAGTGTTGACTTTTAAAAGTATTTTTCAGACAACATTTATATGTTGTCTGAAGTTACTAAGCAAGATTCCATTCACGTTGACCGCATCGACTGAGATCCGAACTTTATCGAAAATGCTTGAATTTTGTTCTACACCCATAATTCACTATCATGTTGACATCTGACACTCAAACTTAAAAAAAATTATTTCCGTCATTTGAATCACAACGTGCGTACTAATGTGCTATAACATGTTTACTAAGTTCTTTGTAAACATACATTTTTATAAGACAACTATATGCAAGAAACAAAATTTACCTAATATGACCGTTGGATATGATCGCAGTACTTAAATATGTATGTGGAAGAAAATTTACCCATTTTCGATAACTTATAGGTCTTGATCATTAAAGTCAACTTCAATTATATATAAAACGTTCCTATTCTTCCTCATGAGGAGCGATATGATCGGTCGATAAACGTGTCTAAATGTTCACATAAAATAGTTTCGTTGACACTAAATGAGGGTATAAGAATTGACGAATCTCAACTTTAAGTATTAGTCGGTCTAGATAAAAGGGTTTTCGTTTAGATAAAAGTGTTGACTTTTAAAAGTATTTTTCAGACAACATATATATGTTGTCTGAAGTTACTAAGCAAGATTCCATTCACGTTGACCGCATCGACTGAGATCCGAACTTTATCG
>NC_020495.1:24100668-24121989 GCF_000184155.1 Fragaria vesca subsp. vesca
TCAAAGTGCCCAAACTATTACATATATCTGTTTTCCTACTCTTAACAAGAGTTTGAGTACCGGCTAATCAAAAATATAAGTTTTGGTCGGAGGAGATAAGAGCGTTTCCGTTTGGAAAATATGCACAATTTATGTTGACCACTTATTTACAACCTTAGACGACATATAATCGCCGTCTCACATTGAAGAAAAGCGAGGGAAAATTCCGGCGCCCAAATTCAAATATTTCAGGTCCAGACGACCTTTTTATGTTGTGCGATGAGTACATTAAGGTTAGCGCCCTCTCCCAAACTCAAATGAATTGAATATTTCAAGTTCATACAGACGACATATTAACCTCGTCTGATGAATAGATTAATAGGTTGAGCCCTCTTTCAAACTTATATATCAGGTTTCCATAGACAACATTTATATGTTGTCTTATTAAATACAATAAAAGGTGACCAAACTCAATATTTAATTATAAATTGAGTATTTTAGAGTCAGAGAGACCACTTTCATATGTCGTCTGAAGTTATACATTACAAGGTTCGTACGCTCAATTTTATGGGTTTGTTAGACGTCATTTGTTTGTCGTCTGAATAAATGAATTTAAGGGTTCAAAATGGAGGTATAAATCAAAGATTTATGGTTGTGTCAGACGACATTAATATGTTGTTGGATGAAGTACATAAAAAGGGGATTAAAAGTAGATTTCGCATTCTTTCACAAACAACTTTTATATGTTGTTCAACGTATTACCATAAAGTTGCTAAATGTTGCTTTTTTACACTGCATATATATGTCGTCTGAAATTTTGCATATCAAAGACAAATTGAGCAACATTCAGAAGTATGAAGAGAGCATGGCACTCATACGACTTATACTTTACAAATGTCGTCTGAAGGGTCGAAAAATTAATCAGACGACACAAACTCAAAATCGTCCAAAATATGTCATCTGAAAAGTGTCGTCTGATGATGTATATGGCCTAGTGTATCATCAAGAACAACCAGATACCTCTTATCGCGCAGGAACTTGTGTAGCATTTCAACCATCTTCTTCTCTTCTACTTTCTCTAAATCAACTGTATCGTGAGGACAACGTACATCTTCAATGATTTTTTGTAGAATTTCTCTTCTTTTGTACTCTTGAGATACATAAACAAAGGATCTACAAGCAAATTGTTTTCCAAGTTGAGGGTGATGGTACAACTTCTTTGCCAGAGTGGTCTTGCCCAATCCTCCCATTCCCACAATAGAAACTACACAACGGCTCCTGTCCATTGAAGACAATTGTGTTATCAACGCCGTGGTGTCGTCAACAAGGTCAACCAAATCATCTTCCTGCACGTTCGGTGATGGGTGTCTCCAGCACTGCAACCTTTTATCTCTTAAATTCACTGCTTCACCTCCGTCCTGATTGTTGCCACTTATGCCGAAGCTTTCCTTTTGTTTTGAGATAACGTCCATCCTGGCCTCGATGTCTTCAATTTTTCTTCGGATTTTCCTAAGATGAATTGGCTGAAGGACTTTTCTCCATGAAGTTCGTCCTGCTGCCTCACTGATGTAAGTTTCTATAAGCACTTCAGCATCGAATGCGACTTCTCTTATTTGTGACTTCCAAGCCTGAAATCTTTCTGATTTCTCTTGCATCCTTGAGGAAACCTTGCATCCAACTCAATTTGCCTCTGAGACGCTGAACTTTCTTATTCACACCTTTTAGCAGAACTGCTTCTTCAACTAACCAACTTGTGAGCATTTTCGCAGCAGGCGAAACAAAATATTCCGTCATGCTCGCTTCTCCGATCAGTCACCTTTCCTTCTTTTTCTTTCTGTTTTTTTTTTTTTGTCTCGTTTTGTTCTGGATATTAGAACTGGGTATAGAGCTTCAAGCGATGTAGGTTGCTGTTTTGAGGATACAACAGGGCAGCTATTCAAATACTTTATTGTGGAAGGAAGACGGAATATACATTCAGAACTTAATTAAAAGAACAACCACTACAGTTGCCAAGGACTTTCTTAGATAAATTGCAATTTGTCAGGTCCAATAAAGAGCGAAAGGGATATCCTCTCGGAATATATAATCCTCTATAAGATATCGTAATTTATTCCAAGGCGACTGGTTCTTCTCCATTTTTATGGTTAACATAGGTTTATAGGTTTTTATTCTGGTAAGTCAACTGGTTCGTTGTTCGGGCACTATCATAACAGTTCATGAGACTTGGACTAAACACTTAACAATATATAGAAACCCTTCTAGTGAGGACCCTTAAGTTGAGGACTTAATGAGGACTTTTCGGCTTATCCCACCTTTCGATCTTATATCTACATCTTGACCGTTTAATTTTTTGGTATTTATGAGTAGATCATTTCTTCAAATTTTTAGCTATATTGAAAATTGTTAAGACATTCATAAGTGTGATTTCTAATTATGAACTTGAACGGTTCATATTTGACAGATTTGGTTCATCCATTAATTTGATCTAGTTTGTTATCTTAACGAACATCAATTTGGGTGAAAATTTGTAGAAATGATCTACTCATATAAACCTAAAAATTGAACGGATAAGATGTTAAGATGTGATCGAAAATTAGGTCTTTTAAACCATAAATCGAAAAGTTCTCACCAAGTCCTCAATTTAAGGATCTTCACTAGAAGGGCACAATATATAGCACATATGATTTGGTCTTCGGTTCATATTTAATCTCAAGATTCCTCTGTGTGTTATAATATAAAGTGAAAAGGATTTGAGAGTGGTGAGGTGTTATATTCATCTCGGTTACACATTAATGGTGGTGACATGAATAACCATATTTACAACACTTCCCTTTGGATATTTCATGTTAATGTGTTGGTCTTCCTTTGCTTTTGCCTTTAAAAGCTTGGAGCTTCATGAAGTCTTCCCATTTAGAATTTATAAGTAGGTATTGTATCTACGAGAGGAATACACTAAGGTTGCTACATCAAAACCTTGCCACAGTAAACCTAGTGGGAAAAAAACTCGTACATGGTCAAAGGGAAAATATAAGCAAATATGTATATGTCGAATCAACTCATCTTCAAGATGTAGTGAGTGGGGTGATCATGCCAAAGATGTGCCTCGTTAGAACCTTGCTAGGAAACAAAACCTAGTGGGACAAAATAAACCTGGGCGAAAGACAAAAAGAGTACACGATGGTCAAGTGGGTATATTTCAAAATACTCCTCCTAATTTAGACTCCCCCTAAAAATTACATGTTAGGTAATTCAGATAATTTACGTAGGCTGATACCTTCTATATGTTTCTTGAATGTAGACTTTGGTAATTACTTAGGTGAAGAGGTCTGCACGATTGTCTTCAGATTGAACTTGTTTGACTTCAATCTTTTGATGCTCTTGTTGTTGCTCATGATTGAAGAAGAACTTCTATGAAATGTGTTTGGTGTTGTCTCCTTTGATGAATCCTGTCTTTATTTGCTCGATGCAAGCAGCATTATCTTCGTGGATAGTGGTTGGTTAATCAATGGCGGAATGCAGTCCACATGCGCTTCTAACATGCTTTGTGATGGCTCTCAACCATACACATTCATGTACTGTTACATAAAAAGCTATGATCTCAACATGATTCGAAGAAGTAACAACAAGGGTCTTTTTAGTAGACCTCCAAGAAATTGCAGTATTCCCAATGGTAAAGACATAACCAGCTTAGGAACGCGCCTTGTGCGGGTCAGATAGATAGCCTGCATCAGTATATCCAACAAGGTGTGCATCATACTGAGAATCAAGGGGGCTTGATCCATTCTTGGATGCGTAGGGATACACTACCAGGACAAGCACTTTAGCCGACGAAAAAGTTTCGTCGGCCTGTTAGCTTAATTCGTCGGCTAAGATCTTACCCGACGAGCCTTCGTCGGCTATAGTTTTGTTGGGAAAGAGGCGTCGGCGATGACTTTAGCCAACGAAACTAGAAAACGTCATCGGCTATTGTCCCAATATTTAGCTGACGACAGAAGACGTCGTCGACCATAGTCTGAGACTTTAGCCGACGAAACATTTAAGATATTCGTCGGCTAAAGTATGTAATAAAAAATTAAAAAATAACTATAGCCGACGAAATATAGTCTGTTTCGTCGGCTGTAGAAGTGTTTAGCCGACGAAACATACCATAATTCGTCGGCTAAACCTTATAAAAAATTAAAAAATACTATAGCCGACAAATATCTTCGGCTAAAGTATTTAAATATCGTCGGCTAAAGTTGCTGGTTTTTGAAAAAAAAAACTGCAGAAACTTTCGGCCACCTCCAATCACCACCAAAATTTGACAGAATCTTCCTCTCAACATTTCGAACAACTTTCTTGAAGAAGTCGAAGCCCAATTCTAAGCCTAATTAAACAGGTCAATTGAATCAAAATATAAAAATCCTAAATTTTAAACACTAAAAACTACAAATCTTCAATTCTCCTCATACACACACCGAATCGAGCTACCAAATTCTAGGGGAATGTAGTACTAATCAAACTCAACGTATCCATATATAGAACTCACCAAATGGTGACCTGAGGAAGGAGAAATTCGATCAACACCGAATCCGAATCGGCGGAGTTTTGGAGCTCTATTTATCTCTCACGGCGGCGCCACTCGATGCACCACCTGTCCAGCAATGAAGTAGAGACGAAGGTGAAGCTTTTGGGACAAGTGTGGCGGTCTCCGGTGGCTTGACGGCAGAGCTAGGCCGAGAAGAAAATCCGGCAGGCGAAACAATAACTTTTTTTGATTTTCTGACTTCTTACCATCCACCTCCGGTAAAACTCCTATATAAAGAACTTTACCTGAAGAATTGTTTATTTTCGTTGGCTAAACTCTTTTGAAATTTTGAAAATTTTGGTTGACAATAGCCGACGAAATCATATATTTTCGTCTGTTTAAGTCATTTGAAAATTTTCCCCCAAATTTGGTTTGCCGCCAAATTTTTTTTGACTTTAGCCGACGACTTTTCATATATTTTCGTCGGCTAAAGTGCTTTGAAAATTTTCCTCCAAATTTGGTTTATCGCCAAAAAAATTTTGACCTTAGCCAACGACTTTTTTAATATCTCGTCGGCTAAAGTCTATAAATTCACGAAAACGCTCATATCTCCCTCTATATTACTAGTTTGGTCAAACCTTCCACACGAAAAACTTTCACGTAGATGAGACGCAACTGTCTATATAAAAATTTTGAGACATTTACCTTCCGACGATAGAGCTCCCAATAGGGAATAATAACGGTAAATAGGGTTGACCGCTACTATCGGCACCGAGACGTTACCCGATTTACGTAATTTTTGAACCATAGCCGTATTTCACCATTCTGAACACATCTTATTTCACGAGATTTTTGATAATTTTGCTTCCTATGTAGAGTTGGTTCACAAAGTTGTATAACTTACTAAACAAGTTATACAACATTAGTAGACACGTTGTGATTCCGATGACTAAAATTCACAAACCAAAATTCGACCGTCAGATATGATCATTATGACGAAAGATGTCTATGGTAAAAAATTCAACTGGATCTGACAACGTTAAAGGCTCGATCGAAATGGTCAACCCTAATCCATTGTCACTTATCACACGAAAACGCTGATATCTCCCTCTATATTACATATTTTGGTCAAACCTTCCACATGAAAAACTATCATGTAGATGAGACGTAACTTTCCATATAAAAATTTTGAGACATTTACCTTTCGACGATAGGGCTCCCCATAGGGAATAATAATGGTAAATAGAGTTGACCGCTACTATCGGCACCAAGACGTTATCCGGTTTACGTGATTTTTGAACCATAGTCGTATTTCACCATTCTAAACACATCTTATTTCACAATATTTTTGATAATTTTGCTTCCTATGTAGAGTTGGTTCACAAAAAAGTTATATAACATTAGTAGACACGTGATTCCGATGACTAAAATTCACAAACCAAAATTCGACCATTAGATATGATCATTATGACGAAAGATGTCTATGGTAAAAATTCAACTGGATCCGACAACGTTAAGGGCTCGATCGAAACGGTCAACTCTAATCGGAAATAAAAAAACTGCATTTTGAAGCCCTAAACGGACTCGGATGGCCAAAAAGGCCCATATGTCATGAAAGAGCCATGAGTTTGACTCGTAGGGCCGTTACGCTTCCGGAAAGGTATCACAATAGTCAATCAGACACCGAACGCCAAATCTGCAGCATTCCGGGTTTCAACTGTTCTACATCAGAGACGTTACCCGATTTACGTGATTTTTGAACCATAACCGTATTTCACCATTCTGAACACATCTTATTTCACGAGATTTTTGTTAATTTTCCTTCTATGTAGAGTTGGTTCACAAAGTTGTGTATTTGTTTAAAACCTACTAAGCAAGTTATACAACATTTTATTGTTTTTCTTTTAGCCGACAAGTAAGATTTTTGGTCGACGAAGGAAAACTTTGGCCGATGAAAAAAAAATTTCGTCGGCTAAAGTATAGTATAGCCGATGAAAAAATTTCTTTAGCTGACGAAATTTTTTTTCATCGGCTACAGTTGACCATAGCCGACGAAAATTTAAATTACCTGACGAACGAAAAGTTCGTCGGCTAACGTGGACTTTAGCTGACGAAAAAATAATTCATCGGCCTGGTTTTTTTATTTTCGTCGGCTAAAGCCTTTATTCTGGTAGTGATATAATAAATCCATATATGTCGTACCTCTAAGGTAGCGAAAGATGTTTTTTACACCATTCCAGTGTTGATTTGTTGGAGCGGAGTTATATCGAGCTAGCAAGTTCACAACAAAAGAAATGTCTTGTCTAGTGCATTGGGTCAAGTACAACGTACAATGCACCTATGGCACTTAGGTATGGTACTTCAAGTGCCAATATCTCTCCATTATCATTTGTAGGACAAAACGAGTCTTTCTTAGGGTCCAGACTTCGGATGATCATGGGCGTGCTTGAAGGCTTTGCTTTGCTTTATCCTCATTAAAGCATCTTAACATCTTTTGGATTCAGTTTGATTGATGAAGCAAAATGCCTTTAGCACGGTGCTCGAGTTCTAAGCCTAGGCAATAATTTGTTCTCCCAAGATCTTTCATCTCGAATTATGACTTCAGATGCTTGGTGGTTTTCTTAATCTTTTCTGGAGTACCAATCAGGTTCATGTCATCGACATAGACCGCTACTATTGCAAATCGAGAAATTATTTTCCTAATAAACACACATAAGCATAGTTCGTTATTCATATATCCCAACCTGATCAAATATTCACTTAAACGGTTATACCACATTCGTTTGATTCAATCCATAAAGTGAACGCCTTAAACGAATTGAGTCTGTGGTCTAAAACTATTTTCATCAGGTATCTTGAGGCTTTTAAGAACTTTTATGTAAATCTTTGTATCAAGATCCCCATAGAGATAAGCTATGACTACATCCATTAGCTGCATACTCAATTTTTCGAGAACTACCAAACTAATAAGGTAGCGGAACATTATAATATTCATTATGGAGGAATATGTCTCCTTGTAATCAATCCCAAGGTGTTGAGAAAGTCCTTGCACCAATAGACTAGCCTTGTATCTCACAATCTCGTTTTTCTCATTACGCTTCCTTACAGATACACATTTAAATCCTACAGGTTTAACATTGGGAGGTGTGGGAGCAACAGGTCCAAACACCTTTCTCTTTGTCAAGGAATCTAATTCAACCTGGATTGCTTTTTTCCATTTTGGCCAGTCATCTCTACGTTGACATTCATCAACGAAGCGAGGTTTGATGTCATCGCTAATTACAATTTCGGTAGCTACTGCGAATACAAATACATCAACGAAGATAATCTCATTGCGAATCCATATCCCAATTAAGCATGCAAAATTTACCAAGATTTCTCTATTCTCGGGAGTGGGTTCCAACGTTGGAGCGTCCCCCAACGTCGTTTCTTCTAGAACAGACCCATAATCCGAAATTGTCTAGTGAGATGGATTAGTTGAGATGGCGATGTTAGGTGGATTCATTTGTGTCGAGTTTACCCTTTTCTGTGGATAAGAGTCATTCGAATCTAATGGTGTACCTCGCTTCTGGGCAAAGACATATAATTGGTTAGCTGCCATGACCATACCTCATCCATCTGGGACGACACGTCCTACTGGCACATGTATCTTTGCATGTAGATTTGCAGTAGGTATATGTGATCTCCTCACTTTAGCTAGATCAAAAAAAGCGTCTGACATATTTTGGGCTACACTTTGTAGATCTAGAATTGTAGATCTAGAATTCTTCGCACTTCACCATCACATTGTGCGGTCTAGGGATCGAGATGAGACATAGTCGGAACATTCTACGTTAATTCACGTCATTCATCAGGAACATTATCGTTCTTATCTCCCCTTAATGGCGGGAAGGCTGTCTCATTGAAGTGACAATCCACAAATCTAGCGGTAAAGAGATCGCCTGTCAAGGGCTCTAAAAAGAGAATAATGGTTGGGAATTCATATCCGACATATATGCCATCCTTCGTTGAGGACCTATTTTAGTACGTTACGGTGGCGCAATTGGCACAAAAAATGCGCACCCAAATACGCGTAAGTGCGAAACATCAGGTTCATACCCAGTCACCAACTGTAACGCAGAATAAGGTTGGGTGACAATGGGCCTCAGTC
Organism: Fragaria vesca subsp. vesca; assembly: GCF_000184155.1. NCBI lineage: Eukaryota > Viridiplantae > Streptophyta > Magnoliopsida > Rosales > Rosaceae > Fragaria > Fragaria vesca. The sequence goes on from NC_020495.1 coordinate 24,109,305, forward strand.
GGACCAACATGGCTGCATGCAAAATTGCATAACCCCACGCAGATACTAGGAGCTTGGTGCGCATTACCAAGGTCTGTGCAATCATTTGTAATCTTTTAATGAATGCTTCTGCGAGACCATTTTGGTTGTGAACATAGAGAACCAAAAGCTTAACATTAATCCCAAGGGACATGCAATAATCATTGAAAGATTTCGATGTAAACTTCTCGGCTTTATCAAGTCTTATATGGACTTGATTGGAGAATCCAGATGATGAGCCCTCAACTTAATAATATGGGCAAGAAGTTTAGCAAACACAACATTTCTTGTGGACAATAGCGTAACATGTGACCATCTTGTTGATGCATCAACCAAAACCATGAAATATTTAAATGATCCGCATGGTAGTTGGATAGGTCCACATACATCCCTTTGTATTCTTTGTAGAAAAAAGATGGAGTCCTTTTCATGTTTTGCATAGGATGGTCTTACATTTAACTTTCCCAATGAGCAAGCTTGGCATACTGTGTTGCTATACACAAGATCCTTATTGGTAAGGGGATGCCTGTGTGATGAATTTATGATATAGTGTATCATACTTTGACTAGGGTGTCGCAAATGGTCATGCCAAAGTAAATAATTGCTCGAATTGGGTAGTTTCTGGCTAGTTATGTGATTTGCCTCAATCGATCTAAGGTTGGTCATGTAGAGACCACTAGATAGGCATTTTAGTTTCTCCAATGTACGCTTCCGGCCATACAAGTTGGAGGTTATGCAAAGATATTCCACTCCTTTTTTTTCAGTAGTTTCAACGTGGTAACCGTTGGCTCGGATATCAGTAAAACTGAACATTAATGGTAAATTCGGTACCTTTAGACAATATGAAGGGCTTTGCCATAACCCTTTATCAGGTTCGACTCACCTGATATGGTTGTGACAGAGGGATGAGTAGGCGAAAAAATTGAAAAGTATTTTTTATCTTGGATTATGTTGTGCGTAATAGCACTATCAGCCAGATAAGAAACTCCCCTACAAGACTTGCCTATTCATAAATTTAATTCAACGGATCACATGTACGAAAATAAATAACTTTATTGAATTAAATATCAAAGCATAACCAAATTATTTAAAACAATTATTCCAAAATCACCAAATATAATCCAGAAAATAAAAACATATTTAATTATGGTAATAATGTAAATATGGTATAAGTGCCTTTTATTTCCAAGTCTTTGAGTTTTCAATCCTCAATGTATCTATTGGTCGCTTGAAAATCAGCGATCTCCAAGGTGGTATTAATAAGGACTGCCTCTTCCACAAGATTGGCCTCTCGAGTTCCACATCTGGTGTGATAACTCTCTTATCTCCTCATTCATTGCACGACAGGTGGGAGACCAATGATCAGTGCCTCCATATCTATAACATAAATTATGCTGATTTTGAGGGCGACGGGCCGGGCTAGCATTCTCTCTAACATGAGCTTGTTGGGCTAGAGCATTTCGGTTCCTACCACGTGGGCCTTGACCACATCCTCCTTGGCCCTTAGGGCCATTTCCTTGGAGTTCACGGTCATCTGGGCCATTTATGGGCCCATTTCTTCTTCCCCTTCCACGGCCCACATTCCTCCTTATGTGATTATTTTCGTGATGGGCAACAACATTTGCTTTAGGCAAAGGAGCTACTCTAGCACCAATAGGCCTTGCTTGATCATTCTTCATAAGTAAGTCGATGTTCTTAATTTTTAGCGAGCAATAAAGTAGTGATCAATTCAGAGAATCTAGCAAAATTTCTCTCCCTGTATTGTTGCTTTAGGACCATACAGGAAGGAGGGAAAGTGGAGAGAGTTTTCTCCAATAAATCAGCTTATGTGCGTTCTTGTCCACATAATTTTAGGAGTGACCGAATGCGGCAAATTTCGGAGTTATACTCATTCACAGTCTTGAAATCCTGAAAACGTATGTTCTGCCAATCGTGCCTTCTTTGTCCAGTTGTGCCTTCCTTGTGGCAAATATATGGCCTTTTGATGGTTGAATCGCTCTTCTATAGTGACCCAAAGAGACCGTGGGTCCTCTTCAGCTAAATACTTCACAGTCAGGGCTTCCTCCATATGCTTCCTAATGCAAATCATAGCCCTTGCCTTCATATCGATCTTTTGGGGCGATGTTGTCAGCATTAATTGATCGTTGTTCTCATCTTTTGTGCAGTCTGATGAAGCTTTACATCTTGGGTCCACTTGAGGTATTTCCTTCTGGAAACTTCCAAAGCAACAAACTCAAACCTTTTGAGGTTTTCCATTCTCTACAAGAATTTAAATGACAATAATCAGTGTTATGGGTAAAAACTAAATTTCCATTAAACAATCAGTAAGAACTTCAGGTTCTATAACATTTATGAAAAAACCGAATTTGAACATTTATGGTGAATTTATAAAGGGAACTTCAGGTTCCTTATATGGCATTATCGAAATTATAGGTTCGATATACATGAAAAATTACTATTCAACCCTTTCGGTAGCTCCAAATGAAAACGACTAGGTAAGAGGGACTGAGGTAGTGGAGCGAGGCTCTCTTAAGCACACACCTTAGACGATTTTTCTAAACATCGAATCCAAGTGGGTGAGCCTATTTGAGAAGATTTATAACCTTTCAATGTCTATCAAAACTACATGTTCGATATATATGTGATGTTTTGATTCAATATATGTATGAACTTCTAGTACAGGGTATATATTATATTAAAGAGAATTTCAGCATTTAATCAGGTAATTAATATATTCAAAATGACGATTAATAAGAAAAAAATACCACAAAACCGTTATGGTAACATCCAAAACAAAGTCAATGAATCAAGACTAAATTTCAGCAAATAATTATGGTAACGTTAAATTAATACAAGACAAAGTAAAAAGATGGGGAGCCAATTAAATAGATGGGGAGCCAATTAAATGGCGTATAATATGTTGTTGGCATTTAATTTGTATTAACTTTGAATGATAGGTATCAATTGCCATGATATTACAATGGCTGAACGGCATGCTAGATTCCAAATCGCGTTGGCTGGGTTCAAATCCCAGAAATAGCATTTTGCATTTTCCTTCTGTTAAATCTCAGTTGAACATGCATTTGTGTTCTTTTCCAAATAGCCAAAACCAAGCAATCTAATAATTAGGTAACCATATATTGTAAAACGGGTTCATTTGTGTTCTTTTCCAAATAGCCAAAACCAAGCAATCTAATAATTAGGTAACCATATATAGTAAAACGGGTTCATGCATCATGGTGATTGTTCTTACTCAACTACAGGCTAATAGACATGAACATCAAAATCATAAATTTAGAGACTCCTACAGTTCTACTTGATTGTAGAGCTAGTAGGATGATTCGATGATGTTGATATAGTGAGGAATCACCTCTTCCCCGCAACCAAAGAGTATTCCATCTCTTTCGCTTCTTGTCCGTCACCAAAAAATGATTTGTCTCTTCTCTCGGTAATTCGCAATCGAACCAAACCTTAGATCTATTCGTGCTGATAACGTGTTATAATATAAAGTGAAAAGGATTTGAGAGTGAGAGAGTTTTGAAGCAGTCCAAATGGTGAGGTCTTCTATTCATCTGATATGAGATTTATATACTATTACCTCATGTATACAAATGGCAAGTATTAAATAGTAATATTCTCTTAATTACTAATAATTCCTAAATGGTATAACTCATGGTCTCATGCACACTAATAGTGGTGAGAAATTTTTCAGTTCTCTTGGAGGACCACGTGGCATACTAACGTGGCCTTCCTTGCTAATGATAATTTAACAAGTAGCCTTCTATATAATTAAATTAAAATGCAACTATTCTGTTATTTTGAGAAAAGACCATTTTGTGGTCTGCACCTCCCTCTGCCAATACTCCCCAACAACTCATCTATTATTGCATTGTTCTGCTTAAATCCTCTGATAATTGATGCTCTTATGAAGATGCAAAGCATTCCTAAAATCGAGACCGTTTTCTAAATTCATAGAATATTATTATGATTTCTGGGATAAGAGGATGAGACAAGACTCACAAGAGGTAAGTCGATGAAATTCAAATATTGTTGATTGCATCGTTTGATTATTTGTTTATCTCATCCATAAACACAAATCTTAGCACCCCATTCTCCAAAATCCACATGATGATATTGAAGCTTTGTGTAAATCCTGCAGACCCAGAGAAACTTTTGCAGCATGTTGACAACACTGAGTTTTCCCACAGAGAGCCATTCTTTAAGATTTAAAAAGCTATTCCTTGAAGAAATAGGTTCATCAATTCAATCAATTTCTGTAATAGAATGCAACACCTTTTGGGTATTATTTTCCATGAGAAGTTGTATAGATCTAGAATTCTAGATGGTCAGGCCGATTATGATCTCGATGATGATCTATCATGGAAGATTCTAACTTTTGAGATTCAAATACAATTTGTATATTTGATATATAGGAGGTTGTATTAAAACTGAAGAAGATATGTAGAAGATATTCGTGAAGGTTAATTGATTATGTTATTAGTTGGCTGATTCTGTCATTGATGTTAATAGAGATATGTATCTATAGTTACCTAGTTTGTCTAGAGTTTCCTTTTGTACAAGAAGTCTTGTAGGGTTTCGGTGTAATAGCTTGTATATAAGCTGTGTAACTCCTTCGATATAGTTTGAGCAATATAACATAGTTCATTCCAAGTTTCTTTATGGTATCAGTAGCAAACCGATCCTCGGCCAAATCCTAAAACACCGAAACACTCAAACAACCTCATGACAGAAGATGACGACGAGAAGAAAGTGCAAGCCCTATTGAGGGAGAAGCTGCTCAAAGAAGCCTCTTCTTCCGGCGCTCTCGCACGCACACCTGAACCATGGGAGATCTCAAATCACCCTCTCTATCTTCACCATTCGGATCAGCCTGGTGCAATTCTCGTATCATAATCCTTGGCAGAAGACAACTACATGCAATGGAGCCAATCCATGGCCATGGCATTGCAGATCAAAAACATGATCGGCTTCATCAATGGGACCTCACAACGTCCTACAGAAGACCAGGCAGATGAGCGGCAACAATGGGACAGATGTGACATTCTTGTCAAAACTTGGCTTGGAGCATCTATGTCGAATCCTATTGCCAAGAGTGTCATGCACTGCAAAAGCGCTCGAGCAGTTTGGCTTGAGTTGCAAGAAAGGTTCATGCAGTCTAACACCGTCCAGTTATTCAACATAGAGAATGAGATTCACGGATGTGAACAAGGTACTGATTCTGTGACTACCTTTTTCACTAAACTCAAGGCACTATGGGATGAGCGAGATGCCTTTTGTGATCTAAGTCCCTGTGCATGTGAGGAAGGTGGCAAGCTAAGTGAGTATGTGAAAAATCAGAAAACAATGAAGTTTCTCATGGGATTGAATGAGAATTATGCGCAAATGCGTGGCACCATTGTTGCTATTAAGCCTCTCCTGGCTGTCAACAAAGCCTACTCGATGGTTCTTCGTCACGAGAAACAGGCTGAGGCAGCCATGGGAAGCAAACAAGGCGTGCAACAACAAGAAGCTGCAGCCTTTGCCGTGAGAGGCAGTGATCGAGACAATAGCCGAGACAACGGCAGATCCAATAGCCGTGCCGAGAGTGCCGAAGGCAGCAAGCCAAAATGTGAAAAGTGCAATAAGAGTCACCTTACCGAGAATTGCCGCCAACATCTAAAGTGCACGTTTTGCGGTTGGAAGGGTCACACCTATGACACTTGCCGAAGAAGAAAGGCCATAGCAGATCGAAACTCCAGGAGTAACCATGTTGCTTCGATGTTTAAAGATGGAAACTCGGTCAACTTCCCTTTCTCAAAGGAAGAATGCAAGTAGATTGTTGATATGCTGAACAAAAACAAAGCAAGCACCGCAAATCATGTTGGTAATTCTTCTAGCTTTGAAGAACTATCAGGTGAAGCTTTACATTATGTACGACATGATAAAAAAAGTACTTGGATTTTAGACAGTGGGGCTAGCGATCATATCATATGTACTCCTCATCTTCTCACCACTAAATATCCTGTCCAAAATAGAAGTGTCAAACTTCCTGATGGTAGCTTTGCTAGAGTGAGTCATGTTGGGACAGTGTCTTTTTCGTCCACCTTTGTGCTTCACAATGTTTTATGCGTACCATTGTTTTACCTAAATCTTATATCTATCAGCAAGCTTGCACGTGATTCATTCTGCGTCACAGTCTTTCTAAAAGAGTTTGGTTTCATACAGGACCTACGATCGGGGAAGATGATTGGGACGGGATCTGAGAAGGAAGGCCTATATTGTCTCAACAAAGCTAAGCAAGGCACATGTCACATGGTCTCGAGTCAGTCAACCTCTATTTGGCACCAAAGGCTTGGACATCCCTCAAGTCGAGTATTTTCTAAGTTTTCCTTTCTTTCTAATAAATCTTGCGATGTAAGTAACTGTTCTGTGTGCCCTTTGGCCAAACAAACTCGGAAGTCTTTTCCTTTAAGTACAATTTCAAGCAAATATCCTTTTGAATTGATTCATGTTGATATTTGGGGAGCTTGTCATGAACGTACTTATTCGGGAGCCAAATATTTTCTCACCATAGTTCATGACTACACTAGGAGGACTTGGGTCTTTTTGATGTCACAAAAATTCGAAGCTCGAGGTTTATTAGTCAATTTTATTCACTTTGCCGAAAAATAGTTTGGTGCAAGTGTCAAAATTGTGCGTAGTGATAATGGTCCTGAATTCAAACACAACGAATTTTATGTGTCAAAAGGTATTTGTCATCAAACAAGCTGTGTCAACACACTTCAGCAAAATGGTGTGGTTGAGAGAAAGCATCGACATCTCCTCAACATGGCACGAGCTTTACTTTTCCAAGCTAGTCTTCCTAAAAGTTTCTGGGGTGATGCCATTCTTACATCGGCTTATTTAATCAATAGAACTCCTACACCACTATTAGGAGGTCAGAGTCCTTTCGAAAAACTGTTTCACAAAGACCCAACTTATTCTCACCTCAAAGTTTTTGGTTATCTTTGTTTTGCTTCCTCACACCCAAACAAACCAGCCAAATTCGAACCAAGAGCTCACAAATGCATTTTTTTGGGCTACCCATACGGGCAGAAAGGTTACCGGGTCTACAACATAGAAACCGAGCAAGTTACTGTGTCCAGGGACATGATTTTTCACGAAACAGAATTCCCCTATGCTGCTATACACAGTCCTAATTCTACTAGGGTTACATCACACGACTTTGCGCTCTCTAGGGTTTCCAATGACATTCGGGTTTCAGGACCAGGTAGGGTTTCTTTTCCACCACATAACAATTTGTTGCTTCCGCCACAAGAAAGGGTTTCCGAGACTGCCTTCAGTGTCGAACCATAAACCATAGATACTTCCAACAGTTCTCCAACCCTCACCCTACCTTCACCCATCGATCCAGTGTCACCAGCTCCGAATCCTAACCCTACTCTCCTCATCGAGTCTTCCTCTTCTGCCTCGGATCCACACACTACTCCTTCTGCTCCTCGTCGCTCTTCCCGTCCTACAAAGCCTCCGACCTTCTTGCAAGACTTTCATGTCGAGACAGCGCTACCTTCCAGGGCTCTCCCATCATCTGCTCCGATGTCAGGTACTACTCACTCCCTTGCTCATGTGTTGTCTTATGATCGTTTATCACCTTCTCATCATGCTTTTAGCACTCAACTCACCCTCCACAAGGAGCCCACTTCTTATTCACAGGCAGTACAAGTCCCAGAATGGCGGACTGCCATGCAAGCTGAGATTAAGGCTTTGCAATCTAATAGAACATGGAGTTTAGTGCCTTTACCGCCCAATAAATGTGCTATCGGCTGCAAATGGGTTTACAAGCTCAAGTTTAATCCGGATGGCACCATTGAGAGATACAAAGCTCGCGTTGTAGCTAAAGGTTATAGTTAGATAGCAGGAATTGATTATCGAGAGACCTTTGCACCCGTTGCCAAGCTTACCACCGTGCGTGTCTTACTTGGCCTTGCTTCCATCAATGGTTGGCATTTACATCAACTTGATGTCAATAATGCCTTCTTGAATGGAGATCTTTCCGAGGAAGTCTATATGCATCTTCCTCCTGGATTTGGAGGAAAGGGGGAGAATCGTGTGTGCAAGCTACACAAGAGTTTATATGGATTGAAACAAGCCTCGAGACAATGGTTTATCAAGATTTCTACTGCTCTCAAAACCGCAGGCTTTCATCAGTCATGGTCAGACTATTCTCTTTTTGTACGTACACGAGGAAGAAAGTTCACTGCTCTTTTAGTATATGTGGATGATGTAATATTGGCAAGAAATTGCATACAAGACATCGAAGACACAAAGACCTTTTTTTCGAACCAATTCAAGTTGAAGGATCTTGGGCAGCTTAAGTACTTTCTAGGCATTGAAGTGGCAAGATCCAAGAAAGGCTTGGTGTTATGTCAGCGGAAATACGCCCTTGAAGTCCTTGAGGATGCAGGCTACTTGGGTGCAAAACCATCTCGGTTTCCTGTTGACCAGAACCTCTCCCTCACAAAAGCAGAAGGTGATTTATTGAAAGATCCATCACAATACAGGAGATTAGTGGGACGGCTTATCTATCTGACCATCACTCGGCCAGACTTGGTATATTCAGTACATATCCTAAGTCAATTCATGAATCAACCTCGTCAACCACACATGGATGCAGCCTATCGAGTTTTACGTTACATTAAACACACTCCTGGACAAGGTATCTTCCTTCCTTCGACAGGAAAATTAGAACTCACTGCATTTTGTGACACTGATTGGGCGAGGTTCAAGGACACTCGACGATCCATTACTGGATATTGTATCATGCTTGGCAATGCACCGGTTTCATGGAAAGCTAAGAAACAAGGTACGGTTTCTCGTTCAAGTGCAGAGGCTGAGTACAGGTCTATGGCATCCACTTGTTGTGAGGTAACGTGGCTCACAAATATCTTAAAGGATTTAAATGTACGTAATTTAGCTCCGACAAGATTATTTTGTGATAATCAGGCTGCCATTTACATAGCTACCAATCCGGTTTTTCATGAACGTACAAAACATATTGAAATTGATTGTCATGTTGTACGTGAGAAAGTGCAACGAGGAGTAGTGAAGATGGTTCATGTTGGAACCAAAGACCAGCCGGCAGATCTCTTCACCAAGCCGTTGAGCTCTATACAGTATTGCTTAACAAGTTGGGTGTCATCAATATCCATTCCAACTTGAGGGGGAGTATTAAAACTGAAGAAGATATGTAGAAGATATTCGTGAAGGTTAATTGGTTCTGTTATTAGTTGGCTAATTCTATCATTGTTGTTAATAGAGATCTGTATCTATAGTTACCTAGTTTGTCTAGAGTTTCCTTCTGTACAAGAAGTCTTGTAGGGTTTCGGTGTAATAGCTTGTATATAAGCTGTGTAACTCCTTCGATATAGTTTGAGCAATATAACATAGTTCATTCCAAGTTTCTTTAGTTGGAGATGATTAGCAACAAGACGATGAAGATTTGTATATTTGATAACCCGGTTACATTCACCTATCTCCGCCGTTGGGCTTCTCTTCATTCTGGCATATCATTCTTGACGGAGATGACGTCATGCTTCTTCCACTGAAGATGTGGTTCATTCGGCGGAGACCTAACAATGTCTTTTCTCGAAATAACAAAATAATTGCATTTTAATTTAATTATATAAAATGTTACATGTTAAATCATCATTGGCAAAGAGGACCACGTCAGTAAGCCACATGGTCATCCGAGAGGTCTGAAAAATTTCTCGGTAATAGTAATGACATGAATAGCCATATTTACAGCAGTGGGAATAATTAAATAGGAAATGACTTCCGCTTTTGCCTAATGCCAATCTACTGCCCAAAACTCGGCAGTAAACCACCGCTTGGGTTCACTGGTTGTCATTGACCCATATACAAAATTATCCCTTCCATTCCTAATAACTTGCTTCATTGCCTAGCTAGCAGTCTCAAACAAGCTAGCTATGTTCCTTTTTTAATTATTTTTCAGTTAATATTGTATGTCACAAACCAAAAACATCGGCTGTATCTATGATTAAATGATATCTTCTTGGTATAGATTTTGTGAAACTTAACTTATGTGTTTCTTTAGGCATATACATTGGGAGACAAATTTCGTGGCTGATAGACTAGCTTCTCTAGGCTTGACTGCTGTCTCTCCCCTAGTTTGATTTCACTTCTAAATCCTATCTATGTCCACAATGTTCAATTTGGATAAGCTGGGAATGGGTGTTGTAGTGGCTCTTTGTTGAGTTTTGTTCTGTTGTTGTTTTATGAAATTGAAAAAAAATAATAATAATAATAATCGCAAACAAGCTAATACAATCCTCCGCTACAAGGAAACTGATTTGCTCCCCACTCTGAGCAGATTGAAGCTTTATGACTTGGAAACTTAAAGTCCCTAAAGTAAGGCGATAAGACTTCAATTATCAACGTCATATTATCGCTGGAAAATTTAGACGAAAAAAAAGAAAAAGAAGAGTTAATCTCTGATAAATCAATTAAAAAGAAGGGTATTGCTAATAACACACTCTTTTTTTTCTATTAACACACCCCGTCTAGTTTTCTAGCCACACATTTTTATTTTATTTATAAAATTATCACTTGAATTTGATTGATGATTGATTCTCACCATATAGGAGGTGTGTTAATAGCAAAAAAAGATGTGTTAATAGCACCATCCAAAAAGAAAGGGAATATAACATCTCTTTTAAGGACTTGCATCTCTACTACACAAATAGGTGTAGCATGCATATTGATTATGCGCAAGACACATGAACAAAAAGTTCCGAGAAGTTAACCCAATATCTTTGGTTCCCTCACACGCGTGAGCAGGGACGGGGCCAGGAATTCAAAATAGCTTGAGCTAAGCTGTTTATTTGATAAAAACACCGAAAATATGAATAACATATAAAATATAAAATTTTGTTCAGATCAAAATTAACTAATATGAAATCCAAAAATGATCAACTAAGGTTCGGATCAATCAACTAATTAGAACAAAGAGGAGATCACGAATAGAAAAGAAAGTAAAAAGAGTTAGCTTAGTCGACAAAAATGGACATTGGTACTGATGATATGAATTGAATTAAATAGGTAGGCTATATGGTTATTTTGTTTTTAATTATTTCCTAAAATGTAGACTATTTTGACTTTTTTTTTGCTTAACCAGTGCAATTTGACTGGGCTAAACCCAAGAGTTTAAGATTAACACCACTATTTTATTGGAAAAAATGAAAAAACTCTCTAGGCTATAGCCCAGATACCATTCCATGATCCTTTGTCCCTGCGCGTGAGAGTCAACATCTTCTCACTCTTTCAAAAAGAAAAGAAAAAATCTCATCTGATTTTTTTTCTTCTGATAAACTGAGAATTTTTTTTTAAAAAAGATAGCACTTAAGGGGAGAGGACATGGAGCCAAGATCCCTTAGAAGAATCAACATAAGCAACAATAATAAGAACCTCTTGTAAACCTTTATTGGTAAGGGTCTTGTGAACCTCTTTTGGTCTTCATTTTTTGAGACTGACTTATAAAGATGTTCATGTACCAAAGATGTATGATGATCATCACAACATAGGTTAGCTATGGCATGAGTTCAAACCTCATAACATATGTAGGGTGTGTCAGTTATTAATAATTTTTATTTAAAAAAAAATGTATGACGCTCATCAAATCAGAGACTGAAAGGACTTGTATCAGCCCTAGCGTATGAAGAGGATCCTCATTTCCCAAATCACCCCAGCAAAATTTAGCATGATGAACACTAGATTTTTCCAAACCATAATTTGCATTAATAGGTCGAACCAATGTGTAATTTGCATAATTTGCACTCTCTAATTAGCTCTTGGTCAGTGCTCTCATTTTCCTATATTTGAGGAATAATCTCCAAACTATTACCAGAGGAATTAGCATTACCAAGAGAGTTTCCTGGAACTGAACTTATAACTGAGTTTGTTGGCTCCTAGATCATCATGCCATATGTTGAATTGTTTGGGTGGGATTTAATTGTACGAAATGTCAAATTAAATCTTCAAGAGCCTATGATCGTCCGACTTCGTTGTCCAAAAGTCTGACATTAAATTCACTAATGTCGTCCTCAAGATTGGTCCTGGTATTGATAATCTCACCAAGAGTGTCTAAGGTCATAATCGTCGTTGACGTTATTGATGCTCGTATGCAATGGCGGACGCAAAGGAGGGCGAGTGGTGGCAGTTGCCCCCAGTGAACTTCCAAATTTTTCAACTAACCTGCTTGTATATGTCAATGTTCATTTGATTTTCACTACTTAGCATATAGACCTATGGTTTGAGAATCTGCTACCCAGCAAAGGAAAAATCCCAGTAGAGATATATAAAGTAGAAAGAATGGCGTTGTGTGTGATGTGCTTTCCCAATAAGCCGGTGGTTTGCTCAAATGGGGAAGAAGAAGAACCCAACTCTCTCCCCTTCCCTATATATTCACTCTGTCTGCTTATCTTCCATCACTAATAAAACTACTTCATCTACTTAACCCTTAGGGAAAATACCCATTTACACAAAGACAACTAAACCAAAGCCTTATCCAATGAAAATTTTAGTCAAGAGCCCATTCCAATGAAAATACATAAAAAGACGAACTTACCCTCACATTCAACTAACCCTATCT
>NC_020495.1:24122009-24132889 GCF_000184155.1 Fragaria vesca subsp. vesca
TACTTACTTACTTCTTCTTCTTCTCTCTCTCTCTCTCTCTCTCTCTCTCTCTCTCTCTCTCTCTCTCTCTCACAGACGTGAATCACGTCGCCGGCGAAGCACCGGCGCGAGGCTAGATCCCTCACTTCGGTCATCGTCACCGCTTGACCTAACCGCCACATCTCCTCCATCTCCAACTAGTCCTCTTTCAGAGATTTTTCCATCTCCTCCATCTCTGTCGTGAGAGGTTCAGACTGAGGTCTCTTCTATTCCACCCGCACCGCCTCGGCTCCCTCATCTCAAAGCACTGTGCCCCGTGCTCCGACGTGAGTCAATGGTGCCGGGCAGACGACGACGATGTCGGAGAACGTCATGTACAGATCGAGTTCGAAAGGCTGGGTTTCAGTGAATGATTTAGAACAAGATGATGATTACGATGACAGCTGGATGTTGAGGAACAGGTCATTGACGTCACATATGCGGTGACAAGGATCCCGAGCAAGTTCGTCGGTCTGAACTCACATTCGTCGGCCACCAAAAAGCCAAAAGGACGTGTTCTGTGTTTCGGCTTTTTGCTTCCTTTATTGGTATGATAGCCTCTAAGCATAACTTTGTTATCTAAGTGTGAGTAATTGAGTAAATAGTGCCGATGTTAAAAGGATTTAGAGGATTATTTGTCCACAAAAAGATGAGATGAGAAAGATTTGATGTAATACACTGTTTTTTTTACAAATTTTTAGTTTAGAAATCATAATAGAGTGATTTTTGAACATCAAGTATATTTTAACATGATTATTGGGATCAGTTGCACATTACTGGGCGTTAGTAACACAATTACTGAGGATCAGTATGTAATTGAGTTATCCGGAGTCAGTAGCCTTTTATGGAATCATTACCTGGTTATTAGGGGTCAGTAACTCAGTTCTGGCGGCCGGTGATCAAAGTAACTCAGTTCCGGAGGTCAGTAACTGAGTTTACAATGACCGGAATCCGGCGATAGGAGAAATAAGTTGATTATTAGGAGTCAGTAGCTGATTATTTTAGGGTCAGTAATTAAGTTATTAGGGGTCAGTAATCCGATTATTAAGGGTCAACAACTTAATAAGTTAAGTATTGGGGGTCAGTAACCAAATTATTAGGGTCAGTACCCGATTATTAGGGGTCAGTAACTGATTATTAGGGGTCAGTAACCCAGTTAGTAAGGGTCAGTAATTGATTATTGGGGGTCAGTAACCAAGTTATTGGGGTCAGTACCCGATTATTGGGGGTCAGTAACTGAGTCACCGGTGACCGGAATCCGGCAATAGTCCTCTTTCCAACTGCTTGTAAGTCTCCTCATAAGTATCTGTCATTCATGTTCAACCTAAGAAGAGCAAAAGAGAGTATTCCTGGTCAAAGTAGGAGAAGCAAAGTCCAAGGGAGAATTGCAGTAAAACTGATATCGATTACAAAAGGCAAAATGCATCTCATGTATATCATGATCAACTGAAAAGATTAGTTGTCATTGTTATTAGATTTACTAAATATCTTTAGAGATTATTTAGGAAAGCTAATGAACATCTGATATGAAAATTAATTTGGAAAATCCTATCTTTTCTAACGGATTTGATTTTTAAATAAGTTTCATTGTGCATGTATCTCAATCAGTGATTAATGAGGATCCGATTGAGGGGCCTCAAATTCATTTCGCATACCACTGAGTTTTTGTGCTAAAACTTGTTTTGCTTCGTTTGCTGGATAGACTGCAAAACTTTTTGAAAAACTCATTGTTATACTTGTGCTCATATTCATTGCATCTTTTATTATCATTGTGATTGAGATCAGTGGATTTAAATAGCAACTTGAAGGCGTGTTTAGTTCCTTCATATTGAATTCAACTTATTAGTTGGAATAACTTCATCAGTTGTAATATCAAGTTTGTTATGAAGTACTTGTAAAAGTGATTGTGTTGAACCATCTGATTTTTACTCTATTTGAACAGTAGTGGATTTGATAAGTGTGGACTACTTTAAAAGTCTCGCAGTGACGTTTCATCGAGAGAGGTTTACATTGTGTCAACAAATCATTGTGTGAGTGTGTGATTTAATTTTTTTTTCTCCAAGGATTGAAGTTTTTGTTTCAATCCTTCATTTTATTGTTCCATTTGATATTTTCACTCTCTCGATCTCTTTATATGTTTTCATTTTGCCTCACTACTAGAATAAACCACTTTGGTGTTTCTTCCCTCATTGAATCCTTATTTGGATTTAATTGATACAGTGTGTTTGGCTTAGTGTGTTGCACTAGGTTTCCCTCACATTTCTTAGGGAGATCCATACATGGTCAGCACAATAGTAAAGACTTCACATACATTTGTAGCGTTTCATCGATCAATGACATTCTCTTATTTGGGTTGTTTGTTAGAAAGTGTTCTTCTTTTGTCATTATCACATTGGCTTAATGATATGTGTGTCTAGAAGATATGAGTGTATAGCATAATCAGATTAAATATATATTTGAATGATAACAAATTCTTGTGAAGTATGTATCTTATCAAAAGTAGTAGTTTCTAGCTGGTCTCAACTATAGGGAATTGTAAGTTTCATTTGAGATAAATGACCCAATTGCATGTGTAGTAAAGCTATCTTTCTATCGAACTCTCAAATTTGTATGGTTCAATGGTTGTTATCATAGCCCTAACCATATTGTGATTGGATGACCTACATGTTGCATTGAGGGCATGTTTGTTTCTAGGGACTATCATACCTGGGCTTAATTTTTTGTAGCGGCCGCCTCAGGCCCAAAAAATTGGGGGGCACCAAAATCTTCTTCTTTTTTCCCGTTATGCTCTCTCTGGATCTTCTTTCTCGCTTTTCTCTGTTATATTATGTATGTCTTTTCCTCCGTGAGGTTAGGTCTTCGATTGTTGTTCTGACTTGCATAGCTAAGAAATCACCTTGATCTTCAAGCGATCAAGTTACAAAATTAAATCTGGTCTTTTGCAAAATGGTTTCATAACAGTAGACTACAATTGTGATAGATAACATTGGAGCATATAATTTAACTCGGCATTGCTATATGAGGTTGATTAGCATTGATATTTGATCCATCATATTAGTATTTTGAGGTTTCAAATGGATTCTTGATCTATGGTTTGGAACATCTTTGGTTTATGGCCAATCGGCAAGTTTTTTTTTTTTTTCGTATGAACATTATTGGGCACCATTTTTAGAATTCATCTAAGGTCTTGAAATCTCAGGCCCGGCTAATCCATCTGGATGTTTGGTGTTTTTATGAAGTTTGGAGTACTAGGTTAGTTCCTCGATTAAGAAAGGATGTGCGAGGAACATAACCATCATATGTTCAAGACATGTTAAACTAGAGTCTGCAAGGCCTCCTCTTCTTAGTATTTGGAATTTTCATGTTTATATCTGCAAGACCGTTGTTGAAGAGGTTGAGCTTTTTTTAGCATTCTTACAAGCGCACTGATGTGATTGTGATTTCTTAATTAGATATAATCCGAAATAAGAAGTTACTACTTAGTCTCTTATACATTTCTTCAGAGTGTGTTGCCTTTCATTAAAAGAAGTTAATACATAGTCTCTATAAGGCTGGGCATCTTTGAGTCGGTTTTAGGGTGAAACCAAAACCAAACCAAATTATTCGGTTTAAGATTTTTTCCAACCGATCCAGATTTTAAAATCTTTGACATGAATATTCGGCTCATTTGAATTTTTGGATCTATTCGGGTTGTTTTATTTTGTTTCTCTTGTTTTATATTATGTATGTCTTTTCCTCCATGAGGTTAGGTCTTCGATTGTTGTTTTGACTTGCATAGCTAAGAAATCACCTTGATCTTCAAGTCATCAAGTTACAAAATTAAATTTGGTCCTTTGCAAAATGTTTTCATAACTGTAAACTACAATTGTGATAGATAGCATTGGAGCATATAATTTAACTCGACATTGCCATATGAGGTTGATTAGCATTGAGATTTGATCCATCATATTAGTATTTTGAGGTTTCAAACGGATTTTTGATCTATGATTTGGAACATCTTTGGTTTATGGCCAATTGGCTTAAGTTTTTTTTTTTTTTTTTTTTTTTTGAAATATTAGAGGCTACCATTTTTAGAATTCATCTAAGGTCTTGAAATCTCAAGCCTAGCTAATCCATCTAGATGTTTGGTGTTTTTGTGAAGTCTGGAGTACTAGGTTAGTTCCCCGATTAGGAAAGGATGTGCGAGGAACATAACCATGATCATATGTTCAAGACATGTTAAACTAGAGTCTGCAAGGCCTCCTCTTCTTAGTAGTTGGAATTTTCATGTTTATATCTGCAAGACTATTGTTGAAGAGGTTGAGCTTTTTTTAGCATTCTTACAAGCGCACTAATGTGATTGTTATTTCTTAGTCTCTTATACATTTCTTCAGAGTGTGTTGCCTTTCATTAAAAGAAGTTAATACATAGTCTCTATATGGCTAGGCATCTTCGGTTCGAGTCGGTTTTAGGGTGAAACCAAAACCAAACCAAATTATTCGGTTTAAGATTTTTTCCAACCGAATCCAGATTTTAAAACCTTTGACCTTAATATTCGGCTCATTTGAATTTTTGATCGATTCGGGTCGGCTTCGCTTTTGACCCATATTTGAAAAGCTTTTGGCCCATCTAGTATCTCATTGTAAAGTGGAACTTCAAGTTTTTGACTTGAGTAACATGTTTTTTTTATAAACTTAAAGTACAACAAGCAATCCAATGCACTCCCAATCTTTTCTACACCAACGGATTTCTCCGAGAAATGAGTTGAATGAGAAATTGTGTTAAGGTTAGGATCTTTGTCTTTTATTCAATGTGGGAGAGTACACTATAAATTTTATAGAGATGAAATCTACTAATAATAATAGTGTTTTATGTATATAAATTATATATCTATATATACATTATAGGGTAAAATATTGTATAGTCCTTGTGGTTTGAGTCGACATATGTTTAGTCATTGTGGTTTTATTTTAATTTGAATGGTCTCCTTAAAGTCACGATTTTTTATCCAAATGGTCATTCCGTCAATTTTCTCAGTTAAATTGCTGACGTGGCCGTTAAAAATTACAATGTCTTTAACGGAAAAAAAAATTGACAGAAAGACCATTTGGATAAAAAATCGTGATTTTATGGATTATTCAGATTAAATAAAACCACAAGGACTGAACATATATCAATTTCAAACCACAAAGACTAAACAAATTTCAATTCTACATTATATAATTTGGGTCGGTTCGGTCATTTTCGGTTTGTTTAAGAGCTTGACCCGGATCAAATTTGATTTAAACCGGTTCGGATCGGTTCACTACTTATTTTGACCCAAATATTTTGGTTCGGTTATCCAATCCGGATTTTCGATTCGGCTCAGTCTGTTTTTTGCACACATTCGGTTAAATGCCTAACCCTAGTCTCTGATACATTTCTTTGCATGTGTCAGAATTTCCTTTCCTAACAGTAGAATTATACCGTCTACGTGATAAAATCTTACCAGTTACAACTTACAACTAAAAAAAAAACACAGAGGAATTGGGACTTCAGCTACTAGTATTCTACTAATACTAGAGATTAAATGTTAGTGTCCTGACTTCTGAATAAACTACAAGAGAATAAATAAACAATCCGAATTCACTGATAGAAGTTCAATCCTGACAACTTGTTTCCAGAAGATTGTACAGGTATATGAAAGCAGAACCTAAAACTAAACCTTCCATAGTGTGTTATGTTCGAGCCTCCTTGTGGCAGAAGCACCTTGATGAAATTCATCCCTGTCTTTGATTAATGAATAGACATCCCAACCCCCACCTTTCCAATAGGAATAATAAACTGCCGGAACACGAGCGACTTTCCAATGATCTTCTCCACCATTTGGATCTAGTACCATGATTAATTCATCTGGCATATCGAAAAACTCAAGCAGCTTTAATTTTGTTAAATGCTCAATGCCATTTGGGACCTTCTTCAGTGATTTGCAGCGCTGAATAATTAACTTTTCTAGACAAGGCATTGAGCCCTCATCTATGGTCACCGATTGTAGTTCATCCAGCTTATCAATGCCTAATAACTTCAGACTTGGAAAACCTCCTGCCTTAAAATGCAAGCTTTCTCCATCAAAAACTTGTAGCAGTTCAAGATGTACCAGATTCGGTAAATCCTGAAGATGTACTAGTGGATCTTCCTTCAGCCGACTCCATTTTAGAAACAGTCTGACCAGGTTTTGAAGAGAAGAAATCCAGTGTGGTAAGTTTTCCAAACGACCGGTCAAGTACAGCCGCTGAAGAAATTCAGGAGCACAAGAAATATGGCTCAGATCAATTGCCTCTTCCTTCTCCATTGAAGATACAGACAATGCACGAAGGTTTTTCATCTTTTCAATCGAAAAACATAAGGCTAATCCATCTTCTTTTCTCAACTTTAGAATGCCTAACCTCCTTAGTTGGTTCTTTCTCCCAAGCTCTGCCATTAAAGCACCATTGTCTTGGTTTGCCTCGATTTTACACAGCTTTTGGAGATTTTGCAAGCCACATATTCCTGCAGGAACCTTAACACCATATTTGGAATTAAAGCGTGCATAAGACTCAACTTCATAACGATATACCAGGAGATGGCGAAGTTGCCTGAGTTTCAAAATCTCAGCTGGCAATTCAACCACATGGGAGTGTTTAAGGTCCAGAGTCTGTAGTTGTCTTAGATTCTTGATGGAGGTTGGAATTTGTTTCACCATGCTACCCCTCAGGCTAAGAAACTTGAGAAGAACCAGCTTGACAACCTCTTTTGGAAAGACCTCTATGTGTGCTCCTTGCAAGTCTAATACAGTAAGCAACTGGATACCTTTAGGAAATGATTTTGGTAAGGAAAAGTTAGTAAGTGAACCTTCTGCCCCAAAGACGAGCAAAGAGCGGAGTGCAGATGGAGGCCTGTTTATTCGTACATTCTGCTCCGAGTTAACTATCGATAGTCTTCGAACTTTTTCAGGCCACATTGTATCACTATCTCCCTCTTTCTCTATTGCTGCAAAATTTTGCTCCCTGGACTTCGAAATGAAAATGTCTCGTAGAAGATTGGGTATACGATATGACTTAACTCTCCCATCAATGGCTGTTTCTGCTGCTTGAATCAAACATATGTCCAGTAGCTCCTTAAGATAACTCTCGGCAACTTCTTCTGGTGTCATTCCTTCCATTTTGATCAGAAAACCTTCAGCTAACCATAACCGGATTAATCTCATACGCTCAATCTTGTAGAGATCAGGAAATATGCTCAAATACAAGAAACATGATTTCAGCTGGTAGGGTAAATCACTGAAACTGTGATACAATACTTTCTTGATATAGTCAAGCTGATCATTGTGCTGAATCTCGGCACCAATATTTTTACAAACAGCAGTCCATTGATCTATATTTCTCGTCTTTCGCAGCTAGAACAGCACCAATTGCTACAATTGCTAGGGGCAGTCCTCCGCATTTGCTTAAGATGCGGTCACAAATGTTCTTCAAGTTTGGCGAGCATAAGTCTGCCTGAAATGTCTTCTTATATAAAAGAGTCTGAGACTCCTCTGCAGATAAGGGCTCTAAACAGTACACCATACTTCGCTCCCCCGAGGCGTGTGCTACAACATGATTACGAGTAGTGATCATTACTCGACTACCAAGTTTGTTGTCTGGCATTGAATGCTTGATGTCATCCCAGGCATCTATGTGCCAAAAATCATCAAGAACAATAAGGTACCTACTTTGCTGCAACAACTTTTTGATTCTTTCTTGTAGCTGGTTGTTCTCCATGCTATCTACCTCTTCCTCAGGTGTTTTCTGAATAACTTGGAAAATGTTATGAATCATGAGTCTTAAGAGCTGGTTCATATTGACCGACTGAGAAACAGTGATCCAAGCATGAACCTTGAAGCGTTTTCTAACCATGGGGTCCTCATAAACTTGCTTTACCAAGGTTGTTTTGCCCAATCCGCCCATCCCTACCACTGATACCACCTGGCGACCTGGTTCATGGTTCATAAGCATCTCAATCAGCTGTTTCTTAGGCTGCTCCCTGATCCCCATAAGATTTGCTGCTTCCAGTAAGGGGGCCTCCTGTTGAACAAACCAAAGAGAAGAGGTGAGACCAGCTTGGTCAATAACTTTGTATCTTTGATGTCCCTTTGAGAGGCTTCTGACTTTGGAGTTCAGGTCTTCAATATCAGCAGCAGTTTGATGGAAAGCTTTCCATGTCTTGATGAAGCAAGTAAGCTTGTTAAGTGCAGTAGAGAATCCAGGCGGGGAATCATTGGAATAGGACAGCCTGAATTTATCCAGGACATCTTCGATCTCATTAGCCACTTCTCTGACTTGTCTCGTCCAGAGGAATTATTACCTGTACCCGGAACAGGGCTGAGGTGGTGTTCTCAGCCAATGAGCCCAAGACACGTTTACAGTATTATAAATAAGACTTACGTGGATCGTTAGTCTGTTAACTGCGTCAATCTGTAAAATTCTTTAAACTTATGCAACGCTGGTCTTCTTCTTCTTCTGCCGAAAGAGGAGAAGAATTCATCTTGATTTTATTATCATGGATCAACAATCAGGTGGGGTTATGCTTCTGGCATCAGACTCGTATATACAATTCTTATATGTGGGTGAGGAATTAATCTTAGATCCCAATACATAGAAGACAACTTCCTCTTCTCTTTTTAAATCTGATTCTAATTCTCAAGAAAGCTTGGGTGCCCAGAGAAAATTCTGGGTACCTGTATATCGGCGTGAGTTGGTTTTTGATGTCGTATTTCGCTCTCAACGAGGACCTAGCTCAAAGTCGATCTAGGTCGTCTTCGAACAGAGAATTCAGATCAAGCTTCAGTAATCGAAAATGATGAAATGCAGATAATCATTAATCTACATGAAAACGACGTCGTAAAGGGCCGACTCAACAACCCCCGCTGCCGCTCTGCATCCTCGTTAACCTGCCGACCCGCCGTTCGTCGCCGACAACCTCGGAGACAGGAATTGACTCGTCGAAAGCCTGTGAGTAGGTGGGTCACGGTGGTGCTCGGAAGTTAACGGCGAAGGAGAAAGGGAAACTCATATCTACTTTCTCTCTCCTCTCAAATCTCTGTAAACCAAAACATAAGCTTGAAATATGAGATTGAACAAATTAATATATAATTGTTGGTGGGAACTTTGTTCTACTTGGGTGTAAGGAGAATGGACAGAACTGAGCTTTCATATGAACCTGGAAGGTTTATTTACAGAACTGAGCTTTCATATGAACCTGGAAGGTTTATTTACAATGGCAGACTAGTAACACCGTTTTCTCGGATTTTAACTGAGGTGAGTGATGTGTTAAAAAAAAGTAGACATGTCTTGGGCTCATTGGTTGGGAACACCACCTCAGCCCTGTTCCGGGTACAGGTAATAATTCCTCGTTTGGTCCATACTTTGAGCTGAGGATCACCTTCTTCCTTTGCATCAGCAACCTTTAAGAAAGCCTGAATACTCTCTAATTCATCAATCATGTCCCTCACCTCTGCTTTGATTCCTGACAACTGTTTCGCCTCTCCTTCGATCCGCAACTTGAGCTTGTCAACTAAAAAGGCCACTGCACTTTCTGCCATTTCTTTTCTTTATAGAGCTGTTCGCCCTCTGTTTTTCTGGGTTTCTGGAACAAATGATATCTGTGCTAGGAGAAAAGGTTTTTGTCTGCTTTTTGAGATGTAATGCTGTGTAATCTTTCATGGAGAGCTTTCAGTTTAAAAAGTAAAAACCATATGTGGGTCAACTACTACAACATTTTCTAAATCAATAGTCTAGCAGTCCAATTCTGTGTAGTCGTTGCTTGTTTTTTTTAATTTTTTTTTTATAATCATTGGTATAGTACTATTTCTACTCAAAGAAATTGTCAAGTTTCTCATTCTCAAATTTCTCATTATTTTGGATGTTCCTTAATTCCTGGCAATTCTGCTAGTTTGATTGCAACTTGATTATCTAATAACCAGATCGCATTGTTCCATATGTGATTAATAGATAACAAAATAATCTGAACGAAACGAACGTTCTAACCAACTACTGCAGTTCCTTGCATCATCAACCTCCCTTCCCCAGGCCTGTGGTATGAATCATTGTCTTATTATATATGATGGATGATTAATTAGTCTTTTAGTTTTCTTATTAGCCTGAAGCCAGCTGGTCCTTTACTCCAAGTTTTGGCCAAATTTCAGTTGTTCAGATTTAAACCGAAGACCAATTCACAGAGGCAACTGTTAAGTATTTAGTCCAAGTCTAATGAACTGTTATGATAGCGCCGGACCAACGAAACAGTTGACTTCCCATAATATAATGTTAGGTTCACCATTCAAATGGACAAGAATCGCTGAATCAGTCGCATTAGAGTAATCTACTCATCTTGGTGTCATCCACGAAGTGGAGGATTATATAAGAAGATATCACTTTCGCTCTTACTGGACTTGGTGGGACAAATTGCAGTTTTTCTAAGAAAGTTAATATCAGTTATTGTAGTTGTTATAACTAAAATACAACTAGTTTCAGACGTAAATCATCCGCTTGTACAAGGATCATCATCATCTTATTAAATCTTCGTTTCGATCCGATCATACATTCATATATGTAAGACTTGGACATACATTAATCACCTAGAGCAACCACATATATGATTACAATGAAACCTCTATAAATTAAAGAGAAAATGCCCTAATGCCCAAATATTTGAAAACTAAAGCCCATTCAAATTAAAGTCTTATCTCATAGCCCATTCCAATGATTGTTACCAAAAAGACAATACTACTCATCATTAATTCGTAACTGCCCCCTCCCTCTAAACCCCAACCGTTGTCGCGCTCTCTCTCCAAGACACCATATTTGCTATTGCTCTCTCTCTCTCTC
>NC_020495.1:24132944-24137575 GCF_000184155.1 Fragaria vesca subsp. vesca
TGTCTNTGTCTCTCTCTCTCTCTCTCTCTCTCTCTCTCTCTCTCTCTCTCTCTCGCACAAGCCCAGATTCACCAAAATCAAGCTTCGAATCGTCGAGCTTTCGTCGGAACAGTCGCTCGTTCTCACCGGCCTGAATTGCTTTCGTTGGGACAGTCGCTCGTTCTCGCCGGACCGAATTCAAAGGCAAGAACTACCAAGACGAACAGGTAAACAAATCTCCAATTCCGAATTACATTTCATTATTATGCTTGTAATTCGACTATTTAAGACACGAATGATGATTTTGAAGCTTGATTTAGAGATTTAAGAGAAGAAAGTGAAAGCGAAAACATAGGGTTTTTTTTTCAGAATTGGAAAATGTTAGAGATTCAGATTAATGTTCTTTTGTTGTTCAATTTTGTGTATGATGTTCTTTTGTTGTTTAATTTTGTGTATAGAATGTTAAAATGCAGAAAAGGGGATTGTTGTGTTGATTACCGACCCCCAATAATCAATTACTGGGGGGTAATCAGTGAGGTTGGAAGAAAGTGAAGTTAAGTATGACAAAACCACATTGATATAAGCCCCTTTGATATATTTTTGAATTGTAATTGTTGATTTGAAACTGTTGTGTTGATTATTGAGCACAAATAAACACTTACTGGGGGTCAGTAACTGGTTACTAGGGGTCAGTAATTAACTTATTAGGGGTCTGTAATGTTGGTGAGTGCTTAGTAACTAACAATTTAACATCTATATATGCAGAATGGGGAAACAAGTTGTTAGTTCCTCCTCTGAGGAAGATGCTGAACGGAGTAGTGGTTCTGAACAACCTTCAATCTTCTCACACGAAGTCATAGGAGAAAAATTTAAAAAAATAAAGAAGCAGAGAAGAAGTGACCGAAAAATGGTCATTCAGGAAAGCAGTGATGATGAAGAAACAACTGAACATTACTACCATGAGGAAAGAGCAGCTGGCAAGAAAAGGAAATCACAGGGACCAAAAAAGAACAAGGAGAACAAGAAGCAAAAAACTGCCACAAAGTCTGTTCTTGAAGAAAATTCAGAAGAAGAAGATGATGCAGAGTTGGAGATAAAGGTCCAGCAGCAGAAGTGTGCTCTTCATTCGTTCTACGTATTGATGCACAGATACAGGGAGAAAATCCCTCAAAGAATGTGGGATTTGCTGGCCCAAACAACATTTTGGGATACAATTGATGTGTTCAAGAATGAGAAGCTGACTAAGAGACAAGTGAAGAAGCAGGAGTTGGATTTTGAACTCATAATGAAGCATTACAACAAAGAAAAAAACAAGTTCATCTTTGGGGAAACTGAAGCAAAGATCACAGTAGATGACGTCTATTCCCTATTCCACATATCTACAAAAGGGGAGGTGGTGGATTTGAAAAACAAGCCTCCGAGGAACAAATGGCCAGACTCTAAATATTTTGAAAAGGGTAGGATATCCAAGGACAACATCAAGAGGCCACAGCTTGAGACTGAGTTGAGTGCTGAGCTTAATAAGCCCGAGAAGAATCAAGATGCAGAAAAAATAGCTTCCTTGATCCTAATGTATCTGCTTGCAGTGTTCTTCTTCAGCAGATCGAGAACACATCTGGACTGGGAGTTGATAATAATCTGTGAAAACCTTGAAGAAATTAACAAATACAACTGGTCAAAGATGGTGCTTGATTTCTTGAAGGATGGCATTTACAAATACAGAAAGGACAAGGCTCAAATATACAGTGGATGCATTCTTCTGGTTGTGTATTGGTTTCTTGAGAAGACAAGGGTCAGAAACGAAATCACTAGAAATGAGACGAGCACACCAAGGTTTGTCAGATGGAGCATCAAAGAAATATTTGACCGCAAGGATGTACAGAAGAAGTCTACCTTTCTCGAGGTAAAATTTTATATCTAACTTTCAAGACATCAAATTTTTATGATATTCAAAAATCTAACTTTTTGTTTTTTTTTGTTTTGAAATATATCAAGATCTTATAAGAGAAGGTCCATGGGAAGACGAAACTGATGATAATGAGATGGAGGAACAAGACTGTATGATGGAGGAACAAGACTACACACCAAGCTTCAACGAATGGGTAACTTAGAATTTTTTCACATATTTGATTGATTACTAGGTGTTAGAAACTGTTTGATATGGGTCAGTAACCAGTTACTAGGTGTTAGAAACTGTTTGCTAGGGGTCAGTAACCAGTTACTAGGGGTCAGTAACCAGTTACTAGGTGTTAGAAACTGTTTGATATGGGTCAGTAACCAGTTACTGGGTGTTAGAAACTGTTTGGTATGGGTCAGTAATGTAATATCCCACATCAGCCAAACGGAGAGGGGTTATGTGCTGTATATGTACATGCTCACCTCCAATCTAATACGAGACTTTTTGGTGGCTCAGCGGCTTCGGAGGGGATGGGTACTTCGAGGTTAAGCATGATGATGCTAGAGCAATCCCATGATGGGTGACCTACTGGGAAGCTGCTCCTGAGCTGCCGGAAACAAAACCGTGAGGGCCGATGGGCCCAAAGCGGATAATATCGTGTTACGGCGGAATGGGTCCTGGGATGTGACAATGGTATCAGAGCCACTCTGCCGTGTGGTGCGAGTGTGCCGACAATGGCATCGGACTCCCAAGGGGGGTGGATTGTAATATCCCACATTGGCCAAACGGAGAGGGGTTATGTGCTGTATATGTACATACCCACCTCCAATCTAATACGAGACCTTTTGGTGGCTCAGCGGCTTCGGAGGGGATGGGTACTCCGAGGTTAAGCATGTTGATGCTAGAGCAATCCCAGGATGGGTGACCGACCTACTGGGAAGCTGCTCATGAGCTGCCGGAAACAAAACCGTGAGGACCTACCCCGGATTTCCCCTTGAAATCCGGAATAAACCCTGCGAGACCCACCTCAAGGGAAATTCTACCAAAATTTTGGCATAACTTCCCTTGAAAATGAGAAACCCTACCTGGAAGAAAAATCACCAAAACCCAAACACTTCTAAAACAATTCAATCCACATCTTCTGGAGCCATCCGCTCCCCCAAATAAACATCCACCACCTCAACCAACATAATAAATCGAAATAATTTCATGAATTTAATCTCTCATATAACATGTCAAATAAACCTTTTTCAACACTCATAGGTGGAGTCACAAGCTCTTAATTCACAACATTAACAACAACAACAACACTTAAAACATCCCAAGGTTATCAGAGCAACTACTAGGAAAGAAGAAAATACATAGGTAGGTTAACTAATAACCTATGAGAGAAAACTGGATGAGGTGGGAAATATGACTCGCCTCCTACCCTCGCCGAACAGAACTCTGCAGACTAGGCATTTAAAACGAAAGGCCCAGGGGAAAACATTTAAAACGTTAGAATGAGTGGACAAAATAAATAATAAAAATACGGACTTAATGATAGAGCATTGAAATCAATTTAACGCTTTTCCTATATTTTCCATTGAGAAAATATTTATTTTATGCATGCCATTCTTGGAAATCTTTCCGAAAATAATTATAGACAAAACTAATGAACCAATCCCATTGGTTCCCAATAAATCAATAAAAATAGGGAAGATGTTTCACCATAACAATGAGCCTCCCAGGCTATAATAGCGTCCCACGCTAAGCGCTCTACTCACATATGATGAGAACCGCTAATAGGACTATATATAATAGCGACTCACATATGATGAGGACCGCTAATAAGGTTAGCTAGCAATAATCTATATATCAACCCTTTTATGGTGAAGTACAATATTAAAATACAAAGATCCACACTTCCCCAAATAAATTATAATAAACTCATAGCGCACAGTACAGTTCCCAACTATACATGGAAATAATATAAAACACTTGACACGTCCCACGTGTCAACTAAAATTAGCAAGAGAGTTCCGGAAAAATAAGTGGAACTCGATAATCCAACAAAATATTATATCTCCAAATGCCTTTAAAATTAAATAACTTTAGCGCATGCATGATATTAAAATCAAAGGTCCACTCACAGTGCTCGGTTATGCTTGCCGACGGCCCGAGGCTTCCTCCAAATGATCCTCCTCACGTCCTGAACAATAAATAATCATTAAGCCTCCAAACCAGGACAAAACTTTAATAAAATTTCCGAAATAAAAAGGAAGCCTATAATTTCATTTCTCTTGCCCAACTTCTCCACTTTTTACCTAATAAGGCTCACATTACTCCGCACTTACCAAAAGCCATAATTTAACCTTTTTAGACTTTAAAACCTGCTAAACCAACTGTCGGATTTCTATTCGATTAACCGCCTAAATCCTTAATCATAGATAAATCCTAAACCTTATCAAATCTCCTCAAAAAAGCATGAAAAACTGCTCCTAAGGGGCGGCGGCGGTGGCTGCCCCGCCGGTGGCGGCGGCCGGCAGCCGTTTTCCGGCGACCTCCAATGCTTCTCAAATTTTCACATAATATTCCTCTCATCATGCTCAACAACATTCATAACTAGCACTTAGTCCATTTCTAAGGCTAACTAGGGCAAACGAATCAAAACTTCCTTAAATCCCTCAAAACTTCAATTATACATTTCTCCATAACAACAACGAAAAAGACTAATTCCTTTTGAGGGAATACTCACCTTGATGAGGGCTACAAG
>NC_020495.1:24137595-24138526 GCF_000184155.1 Fragaria vesca subsp. vesca
GGGCCTTGGGCTGCTCCACAGCTGGCCCAGCAATAAAACCCAACTGAAAAATTACACCCACTAAATTTTTTTACCACATTTTTACCATCTCAAAAATTACTCTTTTAAATCATAACTTTTTCATGCTAACTCCGATCTTAACACATAGCATGTCTACGAACTCGTAATAACGTCCTCTACGACTTTCATGAAGAAAGTTTTCCCAAATTCCAAACGCAAAAAAAAGTCAACTCTAGGGTCCTTAAGTGATAAACGGTTACTTAACTCGGTAAAAGACCAAAATAATACCAAAGTAAATAACCGTAAAATAACTTAAGAACCGGGGTGTGACAAGTAACTAGTTACTAGGGGTCAGTAACCAGTTATCTGATGCTATTTGTTATTATGATTGCAGGTGCCTCAATCAAGCCAGCACACTACCAGAAGAAAAGCTTTAGCCGACGAAAAAAAAAAACCAGGCCGACGAACCATTAGACTTTAGCAGACGAAATTTTTCTTCGTCAGCTAAGTTAAATTTTCGTTGGCTATGGTAAACTTTAGCCGACGAAATTAAGATGTCGTCGGCTAAAGAATTTATTTCGTCGGCTAAAGAATTTATTTCGTCGGCTAAAGTTCACCGACTATGGCCGACGAAATATTTAAAAGTTTAGCCGACGAAATTAATATGTCGTCGGCTAAAATGCTTTATATTTGCAGATTTGGCCAGCAGCAGCTCATTTGGGAAAAAAAACAGGAGAAGAAAAAACGGGAGAAAAAGTTTGGGTGTTGTCGAAATCTGTCCATAATTAGTTTGTGGAGCTATATATAGGTACGTATATGTATATATATGTTGATTAATTGAGTTTTATTTGAGTTGATTGATTTTGAGTGTGATTGAGTTGATTGATTTTGAGTACGTTGGACGTATATATATATATATATATATATATAT
>NC_020495.1:24138546-24142651 GCF_000184155.1 Fragaria vesca subsp. vesca
TATATATATATATATATATGTGTGTGTTGATCGATTTGGTTGATGATTTGATAATATATATGAATTAAGTTGTTGTTAATAAATAGTAGATATATATATGTTAATTAATTTATAATATTAATGTGTTGATATGGTATGAAGTTGTTGATGATATATATGTGTTGATGATGATTTTGTGATGATGTTGATATATAATATTGTTATGATCAAGTTGATTGATTTTGAGTATATTGGATGTATATATATATATATATGTTGATCGATTTGGTTGATGATTTGATATAATATATATATATATATGAAGTTGTTTATAAGTAGTAGATATATATATATGTTAATTAATTTATAATATTGTGTTGATGGTATATATGTCAATGATGATTTTGTGATGATGTAGATATATATATAATATTGTTATGTAATTATTAAGTATATATATATGTGTGTGTGTTAATTAATTTGTTATTAATTAGTTGTAGTACGTAGAATATATACTAAATGAATTGAGATTTTATATATGCATGGCATGAAATTTCATTAATAATTAGCTAGCGTTATACATATATATTTTGTTATATTTTCAGGATATAGATAAGAGTTGGATTTCGCTTCCAAAATGGGACAAAAGATATGGTGCAGGAGTTATGAGTTTTATAGAATATGCGCTGGCTAATGCTAACGGGAATACAATTTTCTATTGCCCGTGCACGAAATGTCAGTGTCGCAGCGATATGCATCGATTTCCTATTGACAAAGTATGGCAGCACCTGAGGAGTAACGGGTTTTGGGAGAAGTACACATGTTGGTTATATCACGGTGAAACATCATCAGGGGGTCCGCATGATCATGGCCAATTTTCTGAGACGGGCAGTATTAGTACATCCAACGGTCCAACAACGGCATTCATCAACGACATGTTTCCTTATGAGAGCGGTGTATGCGCTCAAGAACAGTATATGTCTGACCCGGTGCAGCCGTTCCCTAGAGCTGTCAACACTGCTAGTATTGAAAAGTACAACAAACTGCTTGCTTTCCAATAGACCCCTGTGTACCTCGGTTGTCAGAAGACCGTTCTTGAAAGTGTGATGGACGTAATGAAGATTAAAGTTGAGACAAAATTGACCGTGAAGGCTGTTGATAATTATCTACAGTACACTGCTTCGATGTTGCCCCACGGTCATCGTCTTCCTACCACTCATCGTAAAGTCCGATGTATCCTGAAAGATCTTGGGCTTTCCTACATCAAGATCCATGCATGCAGATATGACTGCGTTCTCTTCTGGGGTAAAGATCCAGAACAGAATGACCTTGGTGGGCTTGACGCATGTCCGGTATGTCACACTGACAGGTATAAGCTGACTCCTGCAGGCAATAGGAAACCTGTGAAGGTACTTCGGTATTTCCCGTTGAGGGATAGGCTGGAGCGGCTGTACATGTCTTCACACACGGCCAAAGCTATGAGATGGCACGCTGATAGGGAATTGCATGACGAAGATACCCTTATACACCTTGCTGACGGGGAGGCTTGGAAGCATATAGACAGGGACTTTCCTCATTTTGCGTCAGAGGTTCGAAATGTGAAGCTCGGGCTCTCATCCGACAGGTTCAACTCTTTTGGCAACATGAGTCTTCAATACAGTGTATGGCCGGTGATTTTGGTACCGTACAACCTTCCTCTATGGATGTGCATGAAGAAGGAATACAATATGTTGAGTTTGTTGATTCCGGGGCCCGGTTATCCAGGGAAGTGTCTCGATGTGTATTTGAGACCTTTGATTGAAGAGCTTCAGTTTTTGTGGGACGTTGGTCATCCTACTTATGACAAGTACATGCACGAGATGTTCCAGATGCATGTCATGGTTGTTGGTACCCTCAGTGATTTTCCTGCCCGTGGGATGTTGTCGGGCAACGTTGTTAGGGGATACAAGGCTTGTCCAGAGTGCCTTAGCGATGAGGGGAGCAGCAGTCATTGCAACAAGATATGCAGATTGGGTCACCGTGCTTTCCTTCCTTATAATCACGAATGACGGTTTGATGACAGGGCATTTGATGGGACCGTAGAACACGTTGTGCCTCCCAGAAGATGGACGGGGGAAGAAATTTTAGCAGTGCTTAATGAGTATGATTTTGGGCAGCTCAGCAATTATCCCAACATTGTGGCGGCAATACCTGAAAGACCCGACAGGTACAAATTCTGGACACATAAGAGCATATTCTGGGAACTCCCATACTGGAGTAAGTTGTTGATCAGGCACTACCTAGATGTGATGCACATAGAAAAGAATGTTTGCGACAGTGTGGTGGGCACAGTGCTGAACTTGGAGGGGAAGACGAAAGACGGTCCTAATGCACGCATTGATCTAAAAAAAATGCAATTAAGAAGACATCTGTTGTTGAAAGATGGGAAGAAAAAAAGCCTCAAGCTCCTTACACCGTGAAGCCTGACCAGAAGAACGTAATTTTCAGGTGGATGAGTTGTGTGAAGTATCCTTCAGGCTATGTAGGAAATATAGCCCGGTGTGTGAACTTCCGGGACAATAAGATGTACGGGTTGAAGAGTCATGACTGTCATATCCTGCTACAACGTCTCTTCTCTGTTTTCATTCGACCGTTCCTTCCCCGTCAGGTGGTGGAGCCGTTAGTAGCGTTGGCAAGATTCTTCTAGAAGTTATGCACACGGGAAGTGAAAAAATCTAACCTCCGGGAAATGCAAGAGGACATTATTTATATCATGTGTAAATTTGAGAGGATATTTCCTCCAAATTTTTTTGACATCATGCCTCACCTGATGATCCATCTTCCCGACCAATTGTTGCTTACCGGTCTAGTACACTACACTTGGATGTATCCCATGGAAATGTACGTTTTTTACACCTGAATTCCTCAATATATATATACATGTTGAATAATCATAACACTTTGTAACTTGATTTATAGGCAACTTGGAGACTACAAAGATTATGTGGCTAATAAATCCGCGCCTGAAGGATGTATAGCTGAAGCATATATTGCACACGAGTGCGTCACCTACATGAAGTTGTATTTAAGAGGGTTGAAGGAAACAAACGAAGCCATGCCGGTAGATGTACCGAAGTTCAATCTTTCCATACTCTCTAGTGATGTTGAAGTTTATGGAATTTTGCCAGACTCTTACAAGTTGCAACCACATGAGCTAGTCATTGCCCACTGGTGGGTATTGATTAACTGTCCAGAAGTTGAATACTAGAAAGACAGCCATCTATATTGTCCAGACATTCATGGTGATCTCGAGTACCACAACAAGGAGTTCGCAAACTATTTTGGCGGCTGGGTACGTAATTCAATATTTCTGTACGTATTTATGTTTATTGCATAATTATCCATATCTACAATGTTGAATGGTTGGTTGCAGATGAACCATATTCAATTTGATGGTCACCCAAATTGGTCGCATGAACTAAGACTTCTAGCGATGAAGCCGATAATGTCAAAAGTTTATCCGATGTGCAAGGTGAATGGCATGCAATTTATATGTGAACAGAGAGACAGCAGACAGAGAACACAAAATTCTGGGGTGATGGTGCATGGTGGGCGGAATGGAGTTGACTATTACGGTGTTCTCCATTCAGTGGTGGAACTCGTTTACGGTGAAGGCATGACAGTGCACCTCTTCAAGTGTAGATGGTTTGATACTAGCCCGCAGAACACTGCTACAAGTTCTTACGAAGATGACCCGTTCATTTTTGCCACATCGGTAAAACAAGTGTTTTATCTTGATGACCTTGCTAAGGGTGACGGGTGGAAAGTAGTCAACCTTGTGCACCCTCGAAACATTTACTGGGCAGCTACACTTGGAGAGGCCGAAGACCAGGAAGAAGATGTTGCGTATCAAGAGCCCAACGAAATAGGTATTCCTAACTCCTCTACCGTTCGCCTTAATAATTTTAAAGCGGGTCGTTCGGTGCGAATTCGTGATGAAGAGCCAAGGCTTATTGATGTTGATCCAAATCAAGAAACAGACGAAGACTCTGGCGATGAGGAAAGGCATAGATTACCAGAAATTAATTACTGACACCGAAGAAGACTCATCGGATGATTCCGATTACGAGCCTTAGTTTTAATTTAG
>NC_020495.1:24142671-24143808 GCF_000184155.1 Fragaria vesca subsp. vesca
CTGTTACATACTGTAGCCCTATCTTTGTGGTTATTTTCGAAAATTTTTATACGCCTTGTTGCGTCTCATCGAATTTGAAAATATTTTCAGTTGAAAGTCCGGCCAAAATACGAAATTTAGACGGTCCAACGACCTTTTCCGTGCATTTAGGGGTTTGACTTACGGGATTAACCGTCCGGATCGAGCACTTCACCTTGTCGGATCAAGTTGCATTTTTCCCATTCATGTATTTATCATGATTGTCAGATCTGACCGTCGGATTTCCGTTTCTCAAGTTTGATCATCATAACCATAACATGCCTACTAATGTTGTATAACTTATTTACCAAGTGTTAAGTAAATGTTCCGTTTCAAAAACAAACTATACGTAAATTCTTCAAACGCAAAAAAGTCGTGAAATAAGATATGACCAGAATGGCGAAATACGTCCACGGTTGAAAAATCACAGTATTCCGGTAAAATTTCGGTGCCGATAGTTGCGGTCAATGGAATTTTTCATTCTTTCTCCCTATGAGTAGCCGTATCTTCGGTGGTTATTTTGCGTAAAATTTTTATACGACTTGTTGCGTCTCATCGGTTTGAAACTATTTTCAGTTGAAGGTCCGGCCAAAATACGTAATTTAGACAGTCCAGTGACCTTTTCTGTGCGTTTAGGGGTTTGACTTAATGGATTGAACGTCCGGATCGAGCCCTTCACCTTGTCGGATCAAGTTCAAATGTTTTCCCATACATGTATTTTATCATGATGGTCAGATCTAACGGTCGGATTTTCGTTTCTCAAATTTGATCATCACAATCACAATCACAGTTTGACGAATGTATAAAAAGTACTATAGCCGATGAATTTCAAAGGTTTAGACGACGAATTTATTGTTTAGCCGACGAATTTCATAGGTTTAGCCGACGAATTTCAAAGGTTTAGCCGACGAATTTTATCTTAGCCGACGAGATTATTATTTTAGCCGACGAAATTATTATCTTTAACCGACGAAATTATTTTCGTCGGCTAAAGTTTCGGGTACAACCCAGCGCTCGACTGGTTGAAAGCCCTAGCCTCCGCCTCCTCTCCCTCTCCGAATTTCCCTCCTCCGCCTCCGCTCCCTCTCCCGGTCGCCGCCCTCTCCCTCTCCCTCTCCC
>NC_020495.1:24143828-24164299 GCF_000184155.1 Fragaria vesca subsp. vesca
AATTTGCTAATGTTGTGGTGTTGTTAGGAAGTGTATATTTTTATTTATGAAGTGTATATTTAGGAAGTGTATATTTGTATTTAGGAAGTGGAAATTTGTATTTAGGAAGTGTATATATTTTTTTTTTTGACTAATTGAATGAGTTTACATTTTTTGATTTTGTGGTCTTGATTCAAATTAATATTTTAAACAGGATGAGTGGTAATATTAGATCGACGAAGGGTTTGAAGGGCCAAAGGTCCGAATCGTCTGAGGGAACCTCTAGCAACCCTCAGACGTCGTTTCAGGGCCTCATGACAGCTAGATATGCGAGCCTTCTGCAGACGGCACAGAGGCAGCCGGAGGTGCCCCCTTCATCGAGGCAGCGGGGCTTCCCTCATTCCTCGAGGCAGTTGTTTACTCAGCCCTAGACGGAGGTGTCTGCACCCCGTATGCCTGAGATACACCGGGCGCCCACTCCAGGACCTACTTCTTCAGATAGTGGGTCATCTAGGGCACAGATGCCGCCGCCTCACATATTCCTTCCGCGGATGATACCGGCCATACCTGCAGTCGATGACTCATGGACGCCGATTTATCCATCAGCGGCGTACCGATTCGTGCCTTTTGATACACCTCTTATTTCCGCGAGGGTATCATCATCGGAGAAGGAATCCGTCGCGTCCGCCGCATCGCCCTCAGGTAATGAAAGATGAATGATTTGTTTTCTTATAATTCTCTGATTTTAATAATCAATTTGGTTTATCATGTGATAGGCACCGTCGGAGCGAAGCCGGCAAAAAAGAAGAGAGGCCCCGTCACAGGGAAGACTCTCGAGAAGATCGTCGGTACCTCAGGGAGGATCGTCATCGATACTGACGGAGATGGCCACATAGTATTGAGCGGGAAGTCGAGGAAGTACTCCGGCCGCGTGGGAGCGCTCATTAGGGATAGAGTCCCTATGTTGTGGTCAGACTGGGGCGAGGTCCCGCAGGAGGTTAAGGACTTGGTCCACAACGCGATGTCGGTGAGTTTACAAAATGCCTCAATAATATTATGTATTACATTGTAGATTTCTCAAAAAACTAAACTAATAAACGGTTAAATACAGGTGTGGTTTGAGGTTCCCGAGCCCCTGAAGAGCAGCTGGGCGGACTTTGTGCATGGGGGAAGGTACGTTGGGAAGTTAATGAAAAAACAAAATTGTATGTGATATTAATAATATTTCTAATATTTTTGTTGTATCTGTAGGTACAAGGAGTGGAAGAACGAGTTATGGACTCATTGGACTACGCACGGGAACGCACGTTCTGGTACCCCTGCTGAGTTCCAATACAGAGAGTACGAGTGGCGTTGGCTGCTGACATCAGAATTCAACAACCCTCGTAAACAGGTATTTAAAAAATTAATTAGTTAATTTGTCATTAAGTACGTGCGTTTTTAAATATTTTACTAATAGTTAAGTTTTTTCTTTGAAGGCGGTTTCCCGGGCGAACGCTCAGAACCGGCAACGCAACACAATGAACCATCATGCCGGTTCTAGACCGTTCACTGTCTTCATGGATGAGGCGGCCAGGGAACATCCAGAGGTCAACCCGTACATCTATACGTACGAGAAGGCATATCCTGACTCCCAAGAGGATATTGTAAGTCATCTTACGTTTTTAAATTTTAAATTTTACTTATATATATGTGAAAATGTTAATTAATTATTTTTTCCTATCCAATTAGGCGAAGGTGAGGGAGGCTAGTGACGAGGTGATAAGTGCTATAGTGAGGGAGACATGGCCGGACACGCATGAGGAAGAGATGTCCGAAGCCATGTCCCGGATCAACACTTCGGATCCGACGGTTGGGGAGACGATCATGGGCACAGCCTTCCCACCGCGAGCAAACAACTTCTACTGCCGGGGTCTAGGAAAGAAGGGCGAGGGGGTCCTGAAGACCACTCCAGGATTTCAACGAAAGGCAGCCTCGACCAGCAGCAAGACCATGACCACCAGGACGACTCAGCTTCTACAGTCGAAACTTCAGAGACTACGGGAACAGCAAGCTGCTCATGTTGCCTATAATGCAGCGCAGGCAACCTATAATGCCATGCAAGCAGCCTATAACGCCGAGGTATTCGTCGGCTAAACCCTTAAAAGCCGACGAAATACGGTCTATTTCGTCGGCTTTAGTTATTTTTTATTTTTTTATTACATACTATAGCCGACGAATATATTAAGCGTTTCGTCGGCTAAAGCTTAGAGAATAGCCGACGAGTTATTTCGTCGGCTATAGATAAGAAAATAGCCGACGAGTTGTTTCGTCGGCTAGTCTCAGCTAAAGTTTAGAGACTAGCCGACGAAACAACTCGTCATCGGCTAAAGTCTGAGAGACTAGCCGACGACGGGCTATAGTTTCGTCGGCTAAAGTCATTGCCGACGAGCCTTTCCCGACAAAACTATAGCCGACGAAGTCTCGTCGGCTAATATCTCAGCCAACGAATTAAGCTAACAGGGGCTAAAGTGCTTGTCCCGGTAGTGGCAGGAAGAA
Source organism: Fragaria vesca subsp. vesca (assembly GCF_000184155.1). NCBI lineage: Eukaryota > Viridiplantae > Streptophyta > Magnoliopsida > Rosales > Rosaceae > Fragaria > Fragaria vesca. The sequence continues at coordinate 24,146,346 of NC_020495.1, forward strand.
GAACAGTTTATATTAATGTCTGGGAATTTGAGAGCTCTGATGAGAGATTTGGAGAGGAAGCAACCTGAAAAAACCTTGAAGGAGAAGCTTGAAAAACTTACAAAAGCAAATGAAGAGCTCCTGGAAAAGAATGCACAACTGTTGACTAAGGTGAAAGCTGCTGACATCCACATAGAGTAGCTACAGAAGGAAAACAAGGAGCTTTGAGAGTCTTTAAAAAAAGCGAAAGCCAAAAAGACCAAGAAGAAAAATATTCCCTTGAAGATGCAAATGGTAGTAGCAGCTCCAAATGAACACCTTGAGAAGAATGAACCAAATACAGTTGATGCACATTCTCGAGCTCGCCAGACTTCAAACCCTGAAGATGTAAGATCCTAATAACTGACCCATAGTAATTCAATAACTGACACATAGTAATTCCATTTTTTTGTTTTCATATGTGCAGTCATGTGGAGCAACACCTGCAATACCAATCCAAACAATTGTGATGGATATGGTGCAGAACAAGAAGATTCGACTGTGTGTCAAGAAATAATTCAGACAGTGGTCATGGACATAGTGAAGCAGCAGCAACAACAAGAAAAGGTGAAGGAAAATGAAAGTCTGAAGACATATAAGAAGAAGCCGCGGGTCTACATTGAACAGACTGAAGAAGAAATCAATTCTTCCATGGATGATTTTGTTGCTGTTGTTGAGAAAGAAGAAGCACGAGCAAAGAAGAAAGTTGTTCAGCCCCTTTCGATAGAGAGAAATGTGAAGGTTAACAAAAGGGATGCAACAAAAAAGCAACAAGAAGAATGGGAGTATGGCACACCTGAAGACCTTAAGCCAAAGAAGAACCAACCAGCCAGAAGGAACATATCCAAAAATCACAACATAGCTATTGACGAAGTCAAATGCACAACGCAGACATGGACGACTCTAGAAAAGGACGTGGCAATGCATTATGAGAGCTGGTTCAAAACAAATCAAGAAGCAAACAAAGAGCAAGTATATATGTTGTTTTTACTTCTTCCCTTCTTTATAAAGATTTGAGTATCTTATTTCTTATTTCTTATTTCAATTGTTTTGGATTGAACAGCTATGTATATTGGCAAGATCCTTCTTTAATAGTTCAGATCACAAAGGAGGACTTGAAGGCAATAATAGAGGAAGGAGAGCTTACAACTAATGTAAAGATAACCACTTACTGACACCTAGTAATCAAAACTGGGTGCAATTATTTTTGGCAAAAAAGTCTCTGTCCTTAAATTTCATGTGTGATTTTCTGAAAATATATAATTGAATGCAGGTTCTCAAGATTTATATTCAAATGTTAAAGGAAAAAGCAAAGAGGTCAGGCATCCGAGTGGGATTCCTTGATGTGGAAGCAGCTGTAAGTAAAACTACCACACCTTTGTAATTCCCTTCATTTATTGAGTTAATGCTAACAAAACTTTCTTTTTGCAAAAAAAAAAATACAGTTTGTTGCAATAAAACATGAGCAAGAGAAGGAAAAATACAAGGAAGCAGGGGAGAAATGTGATTTTAAAGGCTACGAACTGCAGATTGAAGACAAAATCATTGAACCGATGTGGTCAATTCAGCAATGACAAAGTGTTTATACCAATACATCATGTCCGTAACAGACACTACACATTGTTGGTCATTGACAACTGTTTAAAATGTTTATTGCATATGAACACGAAGCTGCCGCATGGAAAGGAGTACACCTCAGATGATCCTGCATACTTCCAGAATGCAATGAATGTGGTAAGTGAATAATTCATGTACAATTGGTTGAAGTTGAACATAAATGCAATGCAATGCAACACAATTGATTGATTAACCGGTTACCGGTTACTATTGATTGAGTAGATATTAATTTTTTGTAATATTACTCTCACAGGTCAAGCACATAAGGAGATTTATGCGTCTAGCTGCATCAACATACCCTGAGAGCCAAGACCCAAAAGAATTCAGAGACAAAAATACTGGCGAGGATGAACATGGTTTGATAGAAACCAAAGTAAAAATGACTGATGAGGAGAAGGAAACAAGACAATGGGTCCTCTCAAACAATGTCAATGAAGAACAGTATGAGCTGAAAGAAGACTTAACTTGCCCGCAGCAGAAAATTTTTTTGTAAGTACCATTGATCCCTTATTTTTTCTTATAGAAAGGAAACGTTAATTCTTAGGGGTCAGTAACTAGTTGTATTATGTGTATTATGTGTGGTGTGAAAGGAAACTCAAGTTTACTGGTAACATGAATGCAGGTCGGATTGTGGGCCTTACATGCTCCACAACATTGAGAGCCTAATGTATAACCTAAAGTCGACAAAAAAAGGCGGAGATAACATGAGAAAGCAGTTGCTGAGACAATTCATGAAGATTGACATAGAAGAGAGTTTTGCACCAGATGGGTTCCTTGAACCAGTAGATGCAAAATCAATGTCGAGCAATTAGAATTTTGCTCCTTATTAAACTTCTGGGTTTCTTTTCTGCTGTTGTGTACAAATTGATATCATCCATTTATGTAAAAAGTACGATCCTTTTTTCATTTCAAGAACATCTTTTAGAATGGTGATGCAAACAAATGTAAATGTTTATGATATGGTTTCTATTAGTCATGATGGTTGTTGTTTCTGAACTAAAACTTAATAATTAGTTACAGGTACACTGAACTATTAGTGAGGATTGCTAAGGCATCAATCATGCAGTTACTGACACCTAGTAACTGGTTACTGGGGGTAAGTAACTGGTTTCTGAGGGCCAGTAACTGGTATTGGGGGGGTCAGTCTCTAGTCAATCACTACAGTTACTGGGTGTCAATAACTGGTTACTGACACCCAGTAACTGGTCCATCACTCGGGTGACACCTAGTAACTGGTTACTGGGGGTCAGTAACTGGTTTCTGAGGGCCAGTAACTGGTACTGGGGGGTCAGTCTCTAGTCAATCACTTCAGTTACTGGGTGTCAATAACTAGTTACTGACACCTAGTAATTGGTCCATCACTCGGGTGACACCCAGTAACTGGTTATTGGGTATCAGTAACTGGTTTCTGACACCCAGTAACTGGTCAATCACTTCAGTTACTGGGGTTCAGTAACTTGTTAATCACTCAGGTGACAACCAAGTAACTGGTTACTGAGGGTCAGTAACTGGTTACTGACACCCAGTAACCAGTTACTTGGTTGTCACCCGAGTGATTAACAAGTTACTAACACCCAGTAACTGGCCACTGACTGGTATTAACACATGATAATTCATTTACAGTTTAAAACATAACATAAACCAGACTTGTCAAAATGAAAACAAAATACAATCAAAACTATGATTCAGTACATATTCAATCTCAAGATACCATTCAGTTAATTGTCATTACAGTATCAAATGGTATTCCCTAATTCAAATCACATGGAAAATAGAGATTACAAAGCCCAGATGTCACAGTTACTGACACCCTGTAACTCCTCAAAGTAGAGACTGCAACACAAAAGAAACTACTGCTGCCCATTTAAAGGTTCAGTACAGCTCTGCCTATTATGATGTCCCAACTTAAGATATCGACCACACCGAATAGGCTTCTTCTCACCAGAAGATTTAATCCTCTTCGCCTTAGGCCTCCCAGCCGGCCTCTTTGTAATAGGAGGTAGTATGGACTCCTCAGTGCAAGCATCAACATTACTCACTGGATGAATAGGGAAGCTATAACTCATCCTAAAATATTCGGCACTAAAGTACGAGTCAATAAAATCATAAACATTCAATCTTGCAGCTTGTATAGCAGAAAAGGCATGAGGGCATGGGAAGCAATTGATCTGCCACTTCACACAAGAGCAAGTACGAGTAGAAAGGTTCACAGAATATGAGTACTCATCATCTCTAACCTCATAAACACTTTCTTGGGAGGCAATAACCCTGAAACTACACGCCTTATGCATCCGCTCAACAAGCTCTTCTCCATTTCAGGTGTAAGCTGAGTAGTCCAAGATTTGGACTCAACTCTCCTTTCAGACATCATCTTCATTTCTTTCATCCTAGTCTAGTCTATCATTGCAAGCAGAGGCATTGAACGCTCAGTAACAATCCATTTGTTAAAAGACTCAGCAATACTATTTGCCATGATCCCAAACTGGCAGCCCTTAAAGAAAGCATGGCACCAATTCTCCAAAGGGATCTCAGCTATAAACTCATCAATTACTTCAGCACCGCCCTCATCTCTCAGAGCTTGTAAGTGATGGTAATAAGCCCTCTCGGTCGATGCATAAGCAACCTTAAAAAACTTTTGCAATACTTGAGCAAGCACAACAACATTCCTTTTGTTCCTGTACTTTTGAGTAAGATTATATCTCAAATGATGGAAACAAAAGAGATGAGGATTACCAGGAAACACTTGATTAAAAGCCTTCAACAACCCACCACCACGATCACTGATAAACGTGATTACCCTTCCCTGCGGTTCCAGCAAAGCCTTCAGGTGCTTGAAGAAAAAAAACCAGTTGTCTTCAGTCTCTGAGTCACAGATACACAAGGCTAAAGGGAACAAACCTGCACAAACAAAAATAAATAAAAAGTTACTGGGGGTCAATAACTTATAAAGCAGCGTGCCGCTGCACCGCCAACAGGAGCATTCCGCTCCAAAATGTGAATTTAACAAACAAAAATAATAAATGAAAACAATTTCAACACAAACATAAAGCTGAAAAACAATTACTGGGGGTTAATAATTTATCGGGGGTACCTTTGTCTCCATTTCTTCCAGTGGCAGAAAGAATCTGACCCTTGTAAATGCTCTTTCCAAATGTACCATCCACATATAAAACAGGGAGACTGAACTTGAAACCCTTGACTTGGCCTCCATAAGCTACAAAAACCCTTTGGAACCTATTAGTATTCTCCTCAACTTCAAGGACAAAGAAAGACCCTGGATTAGTCTCCAAAACAGCATCCTTATACCAACTTAACATCGAAAAGGAATCAGAATCAGAGCCATACATCTTTCCAAACACCTTTTCTTTGCTCTTGAAGCAACCTTATAACTAATTTCAAAACCGTAAGTAGACTTGAAATTACTCATAATATCAGCAGGCTTCAAACCAAGGTTAAGGAACACATTGGACTCAATGCATGTCCTAACTATTTTGGACCCTAACTGCCGATGAGTTTGATTCCTAAGCACACATTTACAAGTATGTATGTTATTAAACTCCTTAATATAAAAACAATTATTTATAGGAGCCACAGATCCAATTACTTCCCAGCCACATTTTTCAGTTCCATGATTTTCACAAACAGCTCTGACATAGAGTGAATCATTCCTTGGTAGCACATAACAAAAACCAGTTTGAACCGCATACTTCCTAAGTTTATCTCGAAAATCCGGAACACTTTCAAACTTCTGCCCCTTGTGTAAAAGGTAAGAACCCCAATCATCTGACAAATATGACTTTGTAGGTCCATCTTTAAATCCATCATCTAAATAATCATTCTCATGCATCAAATAAAACACTCTTAGATGAACAGCTACTGCCAACATCCTTAACAACATTCACATCTACATGATCCAATTTATATATTTTTGCACAGCAAAATAGCATTTTAAAATCAAGGTCACTGTACAAATAGATGACAGGACAACCAGGAGAGGAGTATTGCAGATGAAAAACATCACTGGAAGAAAACCTAAATCGTCGACTAATGGTGTCGATCAAGTCAGAAAACCTCATAAGATCATTCAGTTGAAGATAAAATCCGTTTCCAGTATAGATAAACTGAGCAATCAAAGAATCACCAACATTCCTACATATAAACAAACAAAATAAACCAGTTATTAACCCCCAATAACTTAGGTCACAACTACTAAACAGCTTGAAAACTGAAACATGATGCTTGAAAAACAAATAAAGCACAATAAAACAACAATTACTCGCACCTAAACACAGTTCAAACATAATTATTGACCACCCAAACTAGTTACCGACCCCCAGTAACCATATCACAATTTCCAGAAATATTCCAAAACAGATGCTGTGCAAAAGGAAAGATCAGCAAAGTTCAGCAAACACAAATAATCAACAATTATTGACAACTAGTAAAACCTAACAACAGACTACAACCTAGCAGATAGAACAAAAAGTATTCAAAACAAACAGCTTCACCAAAACAAAAACGAAAATAAATCTAAATCCAACTAAATTCAAAACAAACAGAACGAAAGAAGAAGAAAGGAGAAACAAACCGAGAAGGAAGTGACGAGCAAACTAAAGATCGATCTCGCTCGATCAACTAAGCTATTCTGATCGATCTCGCCGGATATTCGTCGGAAAACGTCGACGACAACCGCGTTGTTGCTCGCTCGCTCGATCACTCTCTCTCTCGCTCGCTCGCTCGATCGATCTCTCTCGCTCTGTAGCTTTCTCTCTCTTTGAAACAGAAATTTGAAATCTACGGGGAGGCTGTTATACTATAAGCTAGAAGGGCATTTTGGTCTTGAAAATAATAGATACTGTGGGTCAGACACGTAAGATTTGATGATTTGGGCAAAAAGAGGAAGACCTTGTATTGGAATGGACTATCTAATATTAGATTCATTCAAATGGGCTAAGGGAAGGATAAATTAGTAGCAAAGGGGCATTTTCCCTAAATTAAATTAAGGGAGAAGCTTGACCATTAGCCCTAATTTTAAGGGGCAATTACATAGAAGTCCACTTGGAGACATTTTCTCCTATATAAGTCCACCCAAGCCTAAATAGGGTCTTATATTAAGTATTAAAGTTCAAAAAAATTACAGACTGTCATCCAACCAAAAAACTTAGATTTTATCTCTTATATTTATAAAAATGCCACTAATATAAAAAGTCAACAACCATAAATGGTCTCCGACTGACCTCCGGCGAGGTCTCCGACCGACCTCCGGCGAACTTTCCGGCCGACCATTTATAAAGATTCTAGCGACCACAAAAGCTACTACCAGTGACAACAAAAGATACTACCGCTGACAAAAAAAGCTACTACCACTGACAACAAAAGCTACTACCACAATTACAAGGCAAAGAACTTTGCAAGCACACAAACACGACATAATATTAATAGTTGACATGAAAACGACATAATATTAGTATTTGACATGAAAATAGAAGATTGACATCATGTTGAATAGATACTACCATATAGATAAAAAGATACTACCCATATGTTGAAAAGATACTACTTGTATGTTGAAAAGATACTATCACACAATGAGAAAGCTACTGACTTCATGTTGAAAATATATTGACAAAGAAAGATACTATCATTGAGATAAAATAATATTATCACTGATATAGAAAGATACTATCACTGACATGTAAAGCTACTACCAAACAAGACGTAAAAAAAAAAAAACAAAACCAAAACCAGCAATCATGAGAAATAAAAGGAAGAAAAAGAATGAGGTACCAGATCATAGGCCAATTCACCACAAAATTTAGCAATATTTCCATAGAATAAAGCAGCAAAGACTCAAAGTTTAAAATGTCGCAAAAATGTGAATTTGATACCAGCATACTAAGATACCATCACAGTTACATAAAGATACTATTAGAATAAAAGAAAAATATTGTAGACGTTATAGAATGCTATTGCACTTGCATAATGAGCATATAGCACTAACAAAACAATATTGGCATAGATACTACCACAGACGCATAAGCTTACTATCTTAGTAGCATAAATAGACTACAACAGTTATGGAAAACTACTGTTCTAATATACTTAACACTAAACACAAAATTAAAACATGAGATTGAACCACAATGTTATCACCATCTAAAATACCAACACTATCACAAGTTAGTGTAAACACTATCCTTATTTAAACATTGAAACAAGAATGAAACTATTCTTAGTATTAAGTAATACAACTCTAGTAACAAGGGTTCAAACCATAATATATTTAGATACAATTTCAGAAGAAGCTTTTCTTCTGCTAATGCGAGAAATTGAAGCACAATATAGAACAAAAATTGAAGCAAAGAGGAATGCTTACTCAAAAATGGGAGGAGATAATGAGGAGTCTGGCGAAGAAATTGAAGCAGAGAAGAGATAGATAAGGAGCTCCCGACTCTGACCGTAGCTGATGATGAGTCTGGGCCGAGCGTCGTTGATGTATGAGAGAAGACAGAACCGATACGACGTCGTCGATCCAGCGGCGTCGAGATCTAGGCGTCGTCGCCATCGATCTGGCAACATCGAGATCAAGGCGTCAACTTCGATCCGAAAACGTCGTCGTCGATCTAGCGGTGTCAAGATCCGAGCGTCTTTGTTGTCGATCTGGCGACGTCGAGGTCGAGCCGGCAACGTTGAGGTCGAGACGTCGTCGTCGTCTATCCGGCGGCGTCGAGCATCATCTTCTAGTTAGTGTTGGTCTGAGACGCCGCCATGGCCGCAGATTCAATCTCGGAGAAGAAAGGGAGGAGGAAGACGAAGAGAGGAAAGTGAAAACAAGCCGTCTAAGAAGAATGAAGAGAGACTGATTTCTAGGGAAAAGGGGTATTTTAGGAACATCACAAAAACAAAGTGATAGACTTACCCTTAAAAGTGGACTTATATGGGTAAAAAGATTAGGGTGGACTTATGTAGAAAAAAATGTTGAAAATGTGACTTTAATGAAATTTTCTATAATTTTAAAGAGTTTGTTCCCACAAGCAAGAAAGATCCGATTCTCAAAAAAATAAAACAGATCCAGTAGTTCACATTGGGCAACTTAGACAACGAAATGATCATTATGCCCTCGACCATTTTGGCGGCTCACTTATGGGTCGTGTTGATGAGCCCTAATCTGCTAGGGTTTCGCATTTGGATCCTGGAGGTTTTGATCAGAGATTTGTTTCTCATGAGCGCTGGTCTGCTAAAGTATTTTAGAGATTTGAATCTACTTTCTCACTAACAAAAAGTTGCCTGGGACACTATGTCATCAGCTAACCAAGCCTTGGATGAAAGGCCTTAAGTAGTTAAGTAGAGCTCTAGTAATGAATACTTTTTTCCAAAAAAAGTCTTGAGACTTCTTCTTTCTATTATTTTTCCAGAGTGACATTTATTTCAAATCTATTTGTTGAGTTAACATATAATCTGAATTGTCCCCAACGTGGTTGTGTAGGATACCAAGTGTTCAGTTGAGGAGATTACTCAAACTATTTTCTATGCAGGGATTAGGGATCTGGGGCGAGTTTTGAATACATCACAACCTCAAACTTTCATATAGGCTAAATGTTAGCTTTTTTTTTTTTTTTTTCTTGAAATATTAGCTACTGTACGGATGATTTTCCCATACAACTACAATTTGATGAAATATATATATATATTTTTAAAAAATTAATTAATAACTCACACACCCTACATATGTCAATGAGGTTTGAACTCATGACCTCAAAGTTGTCAGTTAAACATCTTAACCAACCAAGTCACAGCTCACCGACCAATTTGATGAAATACTGATCTGAAATACTAATCTCAGCAGAAAGATAGAAGAAAAAAAAAAAAAATGTTCCCAAACTTGGATCCACCAACGTGGTCAAAGGGGTCTCTCTTCAGTATGTTAGTTAAGACGAAATTGTTGTTTGGTGACGCAATGGACAGAAAGGTAAAACAGGATCATAACCCAATGGAGCTTTGTGAAGGCAGCAAGCATACGAAGTAAAACATGAACTGATAGAGGTACTCAGTCTGCACTAAAATACAGGCCAGCAAGCCATACTATTATACCTTTTTTTCTCAAGATAATATATAAGGGTTAAAGGACATTAATATTGTTATCAGGCAGTATACAGAAACAAAACAACAGAAGATTAGCATAGAAAAAGTTGCAGCATTTTGGTATCTTTGTGGGTTCTTCATATTCAAGCAACATCCAACTTCTAAAACTTTTTATTTAGTCACAAACTCACTACCCTGTATATACTGACCTGAAATACAGCTTGATTAGGAATGTAAATGTCGACGTAAATAGCTGCAGAACAACAGTACAACCAATTGAATGTAAGCAATTCTTGTTCTCGAATTGTTTCAACACAGTGAATCAGAAAAGTGCAATTCTAAACAGTAAAAAAAAAAAAAAAAAAAAAAATTAAAACATCTACGTTTAAATTTCAATCTCAAATTTCATGTGCTAACAAATAATACTTTCTCCAATTCACAAATGAAGAAAGAAAAAAAAAATGGGTAAAATACTGTAGTCTTTGTGGTTTGCAATCAACATTTGTTCAGTCCTTATGGTTTTATTTTAATCTGAATGGTCCTTAAAAGTCACGATTTTTCATCCAAATGGTCCTTCCATCAATTTTCTCAGTTAAATTGCTGACGTGGCTGTTAAAAATTACAATGTCTTTAACGGCCACGTTAGTATTCTAACAGAAAAAATTGACGGAAAAACCATTTGGATGAAAAATCGTGACTTTAAGGACCATTCAGATTAAAATAAAACCACAAGGACTGAACATATGTCGACTTCAAACCACAAGGACTAAACAAATTTCAATTCAAAAAAATAACTTGAATGATATTGAAGAAGCAAGGGCAGAAAGTGTCCCTGGACAGAGCTGCAAATTGAAAAAATGATGCAAATTGGTGACTGTTAGAACCCATGAGAGTGTCATCTAATCTTCTATGGATGTGAAAATAGCTGATAAAGGATTATAAAACTTGTAGACCAAATAAAAGTAAATCAACCATTTCCCTAAAGAAGTGAGAAGTTAGTCTGATTGAGTTTTATTAAAGAGGGAGGTTGGCATCAGACTAAGCTCCAATAACCTCTAAAGAAGTCACAAAATCTTACTGCACCGAAGAACAACAATTTTTTTTATATACGAGAAGAAGAATAACCAATTGAATGCTTCAAGTTATTATGTTCCTAACGGTGGTTGCAGACTTGCACTTGCAGGCCATGAAGCAAATTAAGGTTGTTGTCACATACAAAAGTCAGAATCTTTAATGCATACTTAAAATTCAATCTCCAATCCCCATTTGCATCAAGAGCAATGCAACACTATAATACAAATATTAATCAGAAAAGGAAAAAATGTATCTGGTATTCAATGGAAGAATGTTAGCATCCATGGAAGAATGTATCTGGTATTCAATGTATGTGAGGAGGACTCTCAAACTTGTACACCAAAACAAAGTAAATCAACCACTTACTCACGAAAGTCAGGAGTTAGTTTGTGTTCCTAACTTGTAGTTGCAAGCAGTGAAGCAAATTAAGGTTGTTGTCACATAAGAGAGCCATGCAACATTATAACCCAAATAAAATTGAGAAAGGAAACAGAAATTATACAGTTTTCTGGAAGAACAACATATAGACTATATGCTCTTCATAGAAAACATATACACTATATGACGAGGCAAATAAAAAGTGCCCCTACACTATCTGCCTAGAGCTGTAAATCAAGTATGCAATTTGGCAAACCTTAGCATCCATGGAAGACTGTGATCTGATATTCAATGGATGTGAGAAGAACTCTCAAACTTGTACACCAAAACAAAATAAATATTCCACTTACTCGACAAAGTCAGAAGTTTGTTTCATCGATAAGCTTGTTCAAGATGCTGGTTACAAGGGCATCCCTCCTCTCAGCTCTGCTCTCATCTCTCATCCTCCTCTGTTCTTCCCTCTCCCTCCAAGCTTTCTCAACCATTAACCGCTCTCGCTCCACTTTCACCATTCTCTGCCGCCATTCCTGCTCAAACAACTGTCGTTCCCGTGCTCGTCTCTCCATCATTTCTCTCCACTCAATCTCCATCCTCTGCTGCTGCTTCAAAAACTCCTTGAGCATTTCTGGCACACTACCACTCCCACTGCCAAAACTTGCAGTAGCATTCATTACTCTCGGCGTTACCACTCTTTCAGTCTTCCTCTTCTTAACATTTCCATTGCCATCATCCTCATCCTCATCAGGGTCTTCTGATAACTCGTCCGACGATCTGCCTGACCTCCCTTTCTTAACCCTCTTCTTGGCCCGGGAAACACCCGCCTCGGATTCAAGCAGCAGTCTCTGCATATTCCTTTCTCTCTCAGTAAACACCTCCTGCAATTCTTCAAAGAACGGACACTTCCTGCCCGTCTCCGGATCAGACGTCTCCTTCCCCTAAACAAATATCACTACCGTAATTAAAATCATATCCCATCCTCAATCCTAAAATCAATTACGTCAGCTATAATCCTTAACCGTTGAAATTCTCATACCTACCTAACAACCTAGTAACTTAACTTAGTGAATGAAACGAACAACAACATTGAGGGTTTACCTTGTATCGAATGAGGAGGTTCTTCCACTTGCATTTGCACTGTTCCGAAGTTCGGTTGAAGCCCCTGGCCGACATCCTAGAGCTGACGGCTTCCCACAGAGCCTTGCTGCGCTTGGCCACAGAGGAGTCCCTCTCCAGCTCCCCACGGATCGCGATCAGCTCCCTCGTCTCCTCCGGGCCCCACTGCCCTGTAGGACTTGTCACCATCATCCTCATCGTCCCGAACCCCATGCTCTCATCCTCGTCTCCTCCGCCGCCGTACATCTCTTCCTCTGCCAACGACGCCGTCTTTGCTCCGAATCAGCTGCTTCTGGTTTTCAGTTTGATTTATGGGGTGAACTGCTTCAATCCGCTCTGATTTTCGATTGCCTCAATTTCAGAGGAGTAGTTGTGTAAAGAGAAATGCGAGAGATCTCTCTTTTCTGGTTGATAGTGTAACCGCGTGAACACAAGATAGACGCATTGTATTTTTTTTTTTTCTAAAGTATTTTTGTACTTCATTAGACATTTGAAAATGATTGGTGCTACATACACTAAAAAATTTTATAAAAATTTAATACCAAATTAGGTAGCATCCTACATGGTTTGTATCACGTCATTACTTTCAAGTGAATAATTTTCATATCATATATTTTTCTTCCAATTAATCTAAAAAGATTGATAAAATAAACGATAATGATAACTTCCTTGTTAGAATAAAAGACTTGATGAGATTAACCTAGATAGAATAATCAAAGTGCTGATCATCAAGGTTTTATCAGATCTAAGAGTATTGTAAATTTGCTTCCTCATTCCGAAACAGAAAAAGAAAAGAGCAAACATTTGGATTTCTTTGTCCACTATATATATGTAGGTGGGAGTGTAGAGCAAGAAAGACAAAATTGAATCAAATTGCAAGGAAAGTGTCAGGTGGTTCTGGGAAAGAATGGAAGTCGTCAGTCGGGATGAACTCAGAAACGTACATACATACCTCGCAATACCTCTGTGGCAACCCCTTAATTCATAGTCAATCTTCTAATTCTTTTTTACAACGATTAAGAAAATAGATGAAGGAAGAAGGAACACCTAGAAATTTTCTGGAAAAATTTGAATAAACGTACTTGCTTTGATGTTTTTCATGATAACCAAACCCTCAATTTCATCAAGATATACCATCAGTTTCCATTACATAATACCAAAATAGTTCTTATTTTATTTTCAATGTTGATTTTTAACTTGGATTAAGAAGAATAGAATATGAAGGCATGCTGGAAAATATTTGGGATTAAGATGATGATGTGGCACATGCCACATCATTTGGTATAAGATTTTTGTAAAATTTTTGGGGTTTTTAGCATTTTTCAACATTTTTTTATACTTTCATTTTTTTCTAAACATGAATTTTCAAAGAGCACTGCTACAGACACCAAAAAATTATACCAAAACTCAATACAAAATGACGTGGCCTCTGATTTGGCGTTTTATGTGTCATGAGATCTAATTTAATAATTTCCAGCAATTTCATTGATTTTATTTAGAACCAATTAATCAGCAAAATAAATAAAAAAGAAAACATAAATGGTTCACCAAACAACCAAATCTGCCGTCGCTGTAGTTCCTTCAGACAAGAACAACAAACCAAATGATCTGCATAATCAACATTGATACTAGCTATAGCGTGAAAAACTTGCATCAAATCCAGGAGGTTGCATGTAGAATAATACAACTATTTCTTTCTCCCTCAATATAAGAACTCTTGTTAAATTCATATGAAATCCAGTAAAGATGGATCTGGCTATCAATTGAAAAACATCATAACTCCATCACGTACTGTATATGTCTATTCCCAGATTGCAAAACCTCATTGATTATCCCACCACACCACTACTATATGTTGGTGTCATTCAATATAACAAATTGATATATCGTATGATTTTTGGCCAATTCAATGATTTAATATACTTCTCCTTCAGGTAATTCCTCATGACATATGTTTTGATTTGGTCAAGGTAGATAGAAAATGGAACTGGAACGAGACTTATAGAATAGATCATAATTCGATTACCAATGAACTAATTAACCAAGCCATACACGATTTTGTATTTTGTTGTTCTAGTTTTGGCTGATGGCCTTTTCGTAAAGTCTCCACAATTGAAAGGGTTGGATTAAGGGTTCTTTCTTCCTTTGGTTGTTGTTTATCATATACAATTTTTTTTACTAATCATATAATAATAATTTTTTATTACTGATATTTTTATTTTAAACAAAAGAAATATAATAAGAATATACATGCTTAAATAGTTTGATGATATGGCATATGCCACATCATTTGCTATTGATATTTGGTAAAATTATTTGAGATCTCTAGCATTTTCCATTTTCAAAACCTCAATCCAAAATAAACTAAAAAAGGTGCTTGTATCACTATCATAAACACATGTAAAAATCTATGTTTCGTATAAGAAACCACCATGTAAAAAGAATGTGTAAATTGAAAAATCCATGTTAATATGTATCATTTCAGTAGGAAACTTATCCAAAAATTGTAATTAAACCGTTTCTAACCAACTAATTAAGTTCAACTTCACAAATGAATTAAGACTCATTTCTTGGTTCAATTTATATAGACAAAGATAAAACCAAACATGTCATGATTTTAAACCACTCAATTTCAAGATTAGCAAGCCAATTTCTTCATATTCAACAAAACAAATAAAGATGTTGTAAAGAACGTACTCAAAATGTGACTGTATCGCTGCCCCTTGATGTCATCGGTGCTCGAAGCCTTCAGATCTGAGAAGCAAAGTGACAAGGGCGACGTGGCCTGGAGGGAAGGATAACTCGGTGGCGGAGCAGTGGCGTCGGTGACGAGGACTCTAGAACCTTCAAGCCGTAGAACCTTCTCTCTCTCCCGAATCCCCTTCTCTCTCTCTATACTTATCAAACTTTATTGTTATACTCTTTTTTCTATTTGTTCTAATTTTGGAGAGAGCAAGACAAACCTAAAACCGTGATGTTTGATCAAAGGTCTGGCCTTGACGTGTGACACGTATATGTCTCTATAGTTTTTAATTTCGACAAGAGATTTCTATATCGCACAACACAATGCTGGACTTTGTTTGTAACAAGGTTGAACAGAATTTATTTGAATTGGAATGCAACCACAAGCAAGCCATATGGTTGCTTTAATTTATGACCTGATTATGGCCAAAAGTCCCATTTTCGATATGCAAGTCGATTCATTGAACCACAAATAACCTTCAAACTAGGTAAAATCCATTGAAAGATGTCATATATTACTCATGGTTATTTCACTTGCGTGAGGTCGACCACTACAAAATAGGGAAAATGCCCAAATGCACAAAAACAAGGATTTTAATGCCCACTTCAATGTAAATCTTTTCTGTTAGCCTATTTCAATGATTCTTATGCAAAAGACATTATTACCCTCTATAGAATTAAACCCACACAAATCTCATCTCTCTCTCTCTCTCTCTTCTTCTCCTCCCGATCTACTCTCTACTCTCTCTCTCTCTCTCTCTCTCTCTCTCTCTCTCTCTCTCTCTCTCTCTCTCTCTCTCTCTCTCTCTCTCTCTCTCTCTCTCTCTCTCTCTCTCTCTCTACTCTCTCTCTCTCTCTCTCTCTACTCTACTCTCCTCTCTCTCTCTCTCTCTCTCTCTCTCTCTCTCTCTCTCTCTCTCTCTCACACACACACACACAGATCCTTCGTCGGCGACCTCATCCTCGCCCCCACCATCTCCGGCGACCTCTTCCATGGAGGGACGTCTGTCCGCCGCATCCTGATGAGGGCGCAGCTCTCCTCCGACCTTCGCACCAAGTACAGTGTCCGGTCCATGCCGGTGCGCAAGGACGACGAGGTCTAGGTGGTCCGTGGGACCTACAAGGGCTGCGAGGGCAAGGTCGTCTAGGTGTACCGCCGCAAGCGGGTGATCCACATCGAGCGCATCACCAGGGAGAAGGTGAACGGGTCAACGGTCAACGTCGGGATCAACCCTTCGAAGGTGGTGATCACCAAGCTCAGATTAGACAAGGACCGGAAGTCACTGCTGGACCGCACGGCCAAGGGACGCGCCGCCGCAGATAAGGACAAGGGCACCAAGTTCACCGCCGAGGATATCATGTAGAACGTCGACTGATTATGGTTCGTCGTCGTTTTAATACTATTAGTAGTTGTTCGAATTCGTCATTTTAGTGTCGGTTTTTGTATTGGATCTTTAAGCTGAGACTTCAATTTTGTGTTGTTCTTAACTATTCAGTGATGGCATTTACCAGCCTCAACTCCGCCGCCGTGTCATTGCCCTCTGTAATGCCCTCACACCATGACCAAATTCAGGTGATTAACTCAATTACTGGGGGTCAGTAACCGATTATTAGGGGGTCAGCAACCGATTACTGGGGGTCAGTAACCGAGTTATTAAGGTCAGTAACCAAGTTATAGGGGTCAGTAACCCGATTATTGGGGGTCAGTAACTGATTATTAGGGTTCAGTAACCAAGTTATAGGGGTCAGTAACCTGATTATTGGGGGTCAATAACTGATCATTAGGGTTCAGTAACCAAGTTATTGGGGTCAGTACCCGATTATTGGGGGTCAGTACCCGATTATTGGGGGTCAGTAACCGAGTCACCGGTGGCCGGAGTCCCGCGACCGGAGAAAAATTGAGTTATTGGGGGTCAGTAACCGAGTTACCGGTGACCGGAATCCGACGATCGGAGAAAAATTTAGTTACTAGGAGTCAGTAACCGGGTTACCGGCGACCGGAGTTCGACGACCGGAAAAATCCGGCAACCAAAGTCCTACGACCGGTGACCGGAGTCCAGCGACCATGACCGGTGACCGGAGTCCATTGAGGTTCCGGCCAATTATTCTCTCTCTTTCACTTTCTCTCTCTATGTATGTTTAAGGGGTGAGGGTAAAATAATCTTAAAATAATATGGTTTGTTAAGACTTTAGTAAAGATTTATGCATTTGGGCATAAAGATTTGTACATTTGGGCATAAAAAAGGTTACCTTATATTGAAATGGGTTAATGAAAAAGATTATCATTAGAATAGAAAATGAGGAGTTTAAATTAGTACTAAATGAGTATTTTTTCTCCAAAATAATTAGTGGCGAGCCTCATAATGCTAGATGGCCTTAGCCCCGTCGCAAACAGAAATGACACAACGTACGTACATCATGATTGTATTGGTCTCTAAGCTTGTGGCTGAAAATGCATGACTGCAAAGTTGTACGTCGAGCTTTCCTTCTCCTAGGTTTATTTCACGCAACCAAAGATACAAAACTAAAACCAAAGAAAAGTTGCCACGCTTTCCTCTCCTCTCTCAAGTCGCCGTTGTTAGGATATTAAGTACTAATTGTATCCAATTAGTAGTAAGTAAGAGTGTTTAGCTGTTAGTTAATTAGCTAGCTTAAGCTCATACTGAGCTGTAAATAAGGGACACGTGGTTGGTCTCTGTGATGTCTTAAGACATCATATATTTGCTGTAGCTTCTCTCTTTTTTCAATTAATCAGAATCACAGTTTCCTTATCTTCTGTATCGCTTTCTTCTTCTCTAAGCTTTTATGGTACCAGAGTTCCAGGCTACGACCTAGGAGGACGTTTTCCGGCCCTTTTTTTCCGGCGAGACTTCACATCGAAGCTCCGGTTTTCCATCTCAGATAAGAATCTGAATTTTTCTCTGCAAAAA
>NC_020495.1:24165462-24176162 GCF_000184155.1 Fragaria vesca subsp. vesca
CCTGTCCAGGTTACTTCTCTCATTCAAAGTCACACTTCAGGTCAGGCTTCTCATCTTAGTACTTTTGACACTGTTCAAGTTGACTCAGTAGCAGGAAATAATCAGTCTGATTCTCATATTGGTGCTCAAGATTTATCTGAACCACTGTCAGTTAGTCAACATTGTGATTTTGTTGATAATGATCCTGTTCTTCATTTCTCTCCTGATCCCTCCATTTCTCAAATTCTATTTTCACCACAAACTGATACAACTGTTCAGTTTGAAGAGAATAATGGCACTATTTCTCTTTCTTCTGCTCCTGGTGATGGCAATATTTCTGTTGTTCTTCATTCTGATCAGCAACCAACAACAACTTCCATTTCTGAAGCCAATATCCTTCATCCAATAGAGGGTCTTTCTAATGTTCCAGTTAATGATCATTCTATGGTAACAAGAGCAAAAAGAGGGATTTCAAAGAAAAAATGCTTCAGTGCTCTCCTTGCCAATATTCAGTCTCATCCAGGTGTTACAGAACCTCAAAATTACAAAGATGCTTTGAAAATCCCAGAGTGGAAAGAAGCAATGAATGAGGAATACACTGCTCTTATGAATCAAAATACTTGGTCTCTTGTTCCTCTTCCTGACAACAAAAATCTAGTTTCTTGTCAAATGGTTGTTTAAGGTTAAAAGAAATGCTGATGGTTCAGTTGCCAGGTACAAAGCAAGACTTGTTGCTAGAGGTTTTAGTCAAGAATATGGTGTGGATTATGAAGAAACTTTCTCACCTGTTGTCAGACATACTACAGTAAGGTTAATTCTTTGTCTTGCTGCATATCATAATTGGAATTTGCATCAGATGGATGTGAAGAATGCCTTCCTTCATGGTTTGCTTAATGAAGAGGTATACATGATTCAGCCTGGTGGTTTTGTCAATACTCAGCATCCAAATTATGTCTGCAAATTGAACAAGTCCTTATATGGACTTAAACAGGCTCCTAGAGCATGGAATGAGAGATTCACTGTTTTTTTGCCCTCCATTGGTTTTCTAGCTTCATATGCAGATCCTAGCCTGTTTATTAAATGTCATAAAGATGATTATGTTTTTCTTCTCCTTTATGTTGATGACATTATCATAACAGGCACCAGCAATGAACTTATTGCTTCTGTTAAACAGGCTCTTCAACAAGAGTTTGATATGAAGGATCTTGGAAAGTTGCATTACTTCCTTGGATTAGAAATTCAATATCATGCAGATGGCTTATTTGTATCTCAGAAGAAATATGCACAAGATCTGATTCATAAATCTGGTATGGATGATTGCTCAATTCATGTTACCCCATGCAAGTCAGGTTTAAAACTTTTGAAAGACATTGGAATTCCTCTCCAGTCACATGAGATTACTCAATTCAGAAGCATGGTGGGATGTCTGCAATACCTCACTTTCACAAGACCAGATATTACATACGCTGTTAATTCAGTTTGTCAATTCCTTCATGCTCCAACACATGTTCATCTCCTTGCTACTCAAAGGATTCTAAAATACATTAGAGGCACAATGTCTCAAGGTGTTTTCTTCAAGAGAGGTTATTCTGCAACCAATTTTTCCACATCAGCTCTTGCTCTTAAAGCCTTTTGTGATGCAGACTGGGCAGGTGATCCTGATGATAGGAAATCTACTACTGGTTTTGTGTATTTTACTCAATGATACTCCTGTGTCCTGGTGTAGTAAAAAGCAACGTGCAGTGTCTAGATCCTCCACTGAAGCTGAGTATAGAAGTATGGCAGATACAACTTCTGAACTCATGTGGCTTCTGCTCTTACTGAAGGATTTACATGTTCAACTTTCTTGAAGTTCCAGTTCTTCATTGTGACAACATTTCAGCTTTAGCATTGGCTACTAATCCAGTATATCATTCAAAGTTAAAGCACATTGAAGTGGATGTGCATTTCACTCGCAATCAGGTGAAGGCTAGTTTTCTTAAGCTGCAGTTTGTTTCTTCTAAACATCAACTTGCAGATTTGTTTACCAAAGGCTTGTGCTCTCCACAACATCAGTTCTTATGTTCCAGCTTGATGCTTCACAATCACCATCAAGCTGAGGGAGGATGTTAGGATATTAAGTACTAATTGTATCCAATTAGTAGTAAGTAAGAGTGTTTAGCTGTTAGTTAATTAGCTAGCTTAAGCTCATACTGAGCTGTAAATAAGGGACACGTGGTTGGTCTCTGTGATGTCTTAAGACATCATATATTTGCTGTAGCTTCTCTCTTTTTTCAATTAATCAGAATCACAGTTTCCTTATCTTCTGTATCGCTTTCTTCTTCTCTAAGCTTTTAGCCGTGTCCGACCTTTCTATAATAGCTATATGGTCACTATGGTGATGCTGAGATGTGTCGGTGCCCTTGTAAGCACGGACGCCCTAAAAACAACAATAATAAACAACAACCACACACATACCCATTGAAGTGATAAAAGTTCAAAAATTTGTACACTTTCTTGAGCGTACAATATATACATGCATGTCCACATATAACCCAATATGGACATTACTGGTTGTCAACAAATTAACGTACCGGAAAGGTGCTGGTCCAATTGCTAGTTTAATGATATGTCGACATATAACCCAATAAATACACGTGTACATGCATGTGATATGAACTATCCTGCTCTAACATTTCCTCTATATATAGCGACTAAATTCATCAATATTGTAGTTTTTCTTGTGGCCATCAAACACTCTCGATCTTTTTGTTAAGGTTTTGAATATCATCCAAGTCATGTCGTTGCCATCCTCCCCAGTATTTCAGGTTTATCGAATGCAACCACAACTTGTAACTCCGGCAAGGCCAACTCCTTGTGAAATAAAGATGCTGTCTGATATAGATGACCAGCAAGGCCTTAGGTTTCAGATACCAGCCATCATAGCCTGCAAGAACAATCCTTCGATGTCGAACTGAAAAGACCCCATTCCGGTGATCATAAGGGAAGAAATAAGTAGAGCATTGGTGTACTACTACCCCTTGGCTGGTAGGCTCAGGGAAGGGCCTAACAGAAAGCTTATGCTGGATTGCAATGGAGAAGGCGTCTTGTTCGTCGAGGCTAAAGCTGACGTCACTCTCGAGCAACTCGGAGATGCTATTCGACCCCCTGCCCTTTCTTAGAAGGTTTCCTGTGTGATGTCCCCGGCTCTGATGGCATTCTTGGTTGCCCTTTGTTGTTATTTCAGGTATATATAAGGATTAATTTCAGTTTAGGTTTAGGGTTAACGTTGTTTCACTCTTCATATTTTTAATTTTGAAAATTTACCACTTAAAGTCTAATTTTCATAAATCAGACACAATTACTAAAATTTCATCTAATTTGGAGGTTAAATGATAGTATGAAGAAAAATTTTATTCATACACCCTTATATACTTAATTAATACACAATTCTAATTTTTTTTTTATATATAATTTCTTCCCTAAACTTCCTCTTATGCCCTCTTTATTTTACTAAATACACACTCTTTTAACCCATCATTTTTTTTCTTCAGCCAAAACTGATTTTAAGCAAGTTGGCGAGGTTGCTGCTCCTAAATCTATCCCTCGATCTATTTTCTCATCTTTATAATTAATACTACCAATTCTTCTACTAAAATCTAACCGAATTGGTCAACAAATGTAGCTTAACAAACAATCAAGGGAAACAAATTGATTGAAGACTTTTTATATTTATTTATTAAATTTTTCACTCAAATAACCTCTAAGATTTTCAATCAGTCGAAAGTATGTAAATTTGATATCACTACGAAGCTTGCAGACTACCGATTTTCTTAGAGTAGTAAATATGTATAAAATTTAAAATTAGTTAAGTTTTCTTTTTGTTTATATTTATGAAAGGGGTATAATTGTATCAAAAAAATTCCAAAAAATAGGGGTGCACATTAAAAATTTAGCATGTGTGAATAAAATTTCTCAAGTATGAAATCTTATAAAAAAAGGTCATAAAAGGCGATTTATGTTGTTATAAGACTATTTTAGCCCTTATAGTGAGTTATGAAGTCATAAAAGACAATTTATGTTGTTATAAGACTATTTTACCCTTAAAGTGAGTTATGAAGTCAAAACTAATGTCCGAATTAGACAAAATTTCAATAATTAGACATGATTTATGAAGATTAAAAACTTTATAGGGTAAATTTTCAAAATTAAAAGTATGAGGAGTGAAATGAATGATGTTAACCTTAAACCTTAGTGGTGTAAACTGAAATTAATCTTATATATAACATCAGATACAATTAGTTAGTACACGTTATTACTATCTAGATATATATATATATATTTATAGGCTTTCTCAGGTGTGGATTTGCACTTTACACTTACTTTTCAATTGAATTTTCACATCTCTACCGTCTAGTCTTTCGATATTAATGTATAGATCATCTCTGCAAAATTTCAGCCAATTTGGTTATCATTAAGAGGCACTCAAACTCGATTAAACTAATGGATGAACATAATTCTGTCGAACTTGAACCATGTTTATGTAACATCTTGGAATTTCAAATTTCTATTTTTAAAAGGAAAATTATTTTCGAGCTATTTTTAATTCAATTTATATTATTCTTTCAAATTCTTTGTAGTTTTCAAAAATTATTCAAATTTTGTCTTTCGAGCCCATAGGATTAACCTAGATGTCGTTACGAGTTCGTGGGATTTTTCGGAGCATCGTTTGGACATCGGAGCTATTTTTAATGATTTTTGGAAGTTGGTATCACTACCAGAAGAAAGGCTTTAGCCGACGAAAATAAAAAACCAGGCAGACGAATTATTTTTTCATCGGCTAAAGTCTACTTTAGCCGACGAAATTTTCCTTCGTCGGCTGTGATCAACTTTAGCCGACGAAATTATAATTTCGTCGACTAAAGAATTCTTTTCGTCAACTATAGTCTGTAAACTTTAGCCGTCGAAAATATAAAAGTTTAGCCGACGAAATTAAAATGTCGTCGGCTAAAGTGCCTTATATTTGCAGATCTGGACAGCAGCTCATCTGGGAAAAAAAAACGGGAGAAGAAAAAACGGGAGAAAAAGTTTGGGTGTTGTCGAAATCTGTCCATAATTAGTTTGTGGAGCTATATATAGGTACGTATATGTGTATATATGTTGATTTTGAGTTTTATTTGAGTTGATCGATTTTGAATGTGATTGAGTTGATCGATTTTGAGTACGTTGGATGTATATATATATGTGTTGATCGATTTGGTTGATGATTTGATAATATATATGAAGTTGTTGTTAATAAGTAGTAGATATATATATATATATGTTAATTAATTTATAATATTGTGTTGATGGTATGAAGTTGTTGATGATATGAGTTGATGATGATTTTCTGATGATGTTGATATATAATATTGTTATGTAATTATTAAGTATATATATGTGTTAATTAATTTGTTATTAATTAGTTGTAGTACGTAGAATACTAAATGAATTGAGATTTTATATATGGAATTTAATTAATAATTAGCTAGAGTTATACATATATATTTTGTTATATTTTCAGGATATGGATAAAAGTTGGATTTCGCTTCCAAAATGGGACAAAAGATATGGTAAAGGAGTAATGAATTTTCTGGAATATGCGCTGGCTAATGCTAACAGGAATACAATTTTCTATTGCCTGTGCACGAAATGTCAGCGTCGCAGCGATATGCATTGATTTGCGATTGACAAAGTATGGCAGCACCTGAAGAGTAACGGGTTTTGGGAGAAGTACACATGTTGGTTATATCACGGTGAAACATCATCAGGGGGTCCGCATGATCATGGCCAATTTTCTGAGACGGGCAGTACATCCAACGATCCAACAACGGCCTTCATCAACGACATGTTTCCTTATGAGAGCGGTGTATGCGCTCAAGGACAGTATATGTCTGAGCCGGTGCAGCCCTTCCCTAGAGCTGTCAACACTGCTGGTATTGACAAGTACAACAAACTGTTTGCTTTCCAACAGACCTCTGTGTACCCCGGTTGTCAGAAGACCGTTCTTGAAAGTGTGATGGACGTAATGAAGATTAAAGTTGAGACAAAATCGACCGTGAAAGCTGTTGATGATTATCTACAGTACACTGTTTCGATGCTGCCCCACGGTCATCGTCTTCCTACCACTCATCATAAGGTCCGATGTATCCTAAAAGATCTTGGGCTTTCCTACATCAAGATCCATGCATGCAGATATGACTGCGTTCTCTTCTGGGGTAAAGATCCAGAAGGGAATGACCTTGGTGGCCTTGACGGATGTCTAGTATGTCACACTGACAGATATAAGCTGACTCCTGCAGACAATAAGAAACCTGTGAAGGTACTTCGGTATTTCTCGTTGAGTGATAGGCTGGAGCGGTTGTATATGTCTTCACACACAGCCGAAGCTATGAGATGACACGTTGATAGGGAATTGCATGACGAAGATACCCTTATATTCCTTGCTGGCGGGGAGGCTTGGAAGCATATAGACAGGGAGTTTTCTCATTTTGCGTCAGAGGTCCGAAATGTGAGGCTCGGGCTCTCATCCGACCGGTTCAACCCTTTTGGCAACATGAGTCTTCAATACAGTGTATGGCCGGTGATTTTGGTACCGTACAACCTTCCTCCATGGATGTGCATGAAGAAGGAATACAATATGTTGAGTTTGTTGATTTCGGGGCCCGGTTATCCAAGGAAGTGTCTCAATGTGTATTTGAGACATTTGATTGAAGAGCTTAAGTTTTTGTGGGACGTTGGTCATCCTACTTATGACAAGTACATGCACGAGATGTTCCAGATGCATGTCATGGTTGTTGGTACCATCAGTGATTTTCCTGCCCGTGGGATGTTGTCGGGCAACGTTATTAGGGGATAGAAGGTTTGTCCAGAGTGCCTTAGCGATGAGGGGAGCAGCAGTCATTGCTACAAGATATGCAAATTGGGTCACCGTACTCTCCTTCCATATAATCACGAATGGCGGTTCGATGCACATGCATTTGATGGGACCGTAGAAAACAGTGTGTCTCCCAAAAGATGGACGGGGGAAGAAATTTTAGCAGTGCTTAATGAGTAC
This sequence comes from Fragaria vesca subsp. vesca, assembly GCF_000184155.1. Classification (NCBI taxonomy): domain Eukaryota; kingdom Viridiplantae; phylum Streptophyta; class Magnoliopsida; order Rosales; family Rosaceae; genus Fragaria; species Fragaria vesca. Next base: position 24,172,517 of record NC_020495.1, read on the forward strand.
GATTTTGGGCAGCTCAGCAATCATCCTAATATTGTGGCGGCAATACCTGAAAGACCCGACAGGTACAAATTCTAGACACATAAGAGCATATTCTGGGAACTCCCATACTAGAGTAAGTTATTGATCAGGCACTACCTAGATGTGATGCACATAGAAAACAATGTTTACGACAGTGTGGTGGGCACAATGTTGAATTTGGAGGGGAAGACGAAAGACGGTCCTAAGGCACGCATTGATCTAAAAAAATGCAATTAAGAAGACATCTGTGGTTGAAAGATGGGAGAAAAAATGCCTCAAGCTCCTTACACCGTGAAGCATGACCAGAAGAACGTAATTTTCAGGTGGATGAGTTGTGTGAAGTATCCTTCAAGCTATGCAGGAAATATAGCCCGATGTGTGAACTTCCGGGACAATAAGATGTACGGGTTGAAGAATCGTGACTGTCATATCCTGCTACAATGTCTCTTCCCTGTTTTCATTCGACCGTTCCTTCCCCGTCAGGTGGTGGAGCCGTTAGTAGCGTTGGCAAGATTCTTCCAGAAATTATGCACACGGGAAGTGAAAATATCTAACCTCCGGGAAATTCAAGAGGACATTATTTATATCATGTGTAAATTTGAGAGGATATTTCCTCCAAATTTTTTTGACATCATGCCTCACCTGATGATCCATCTTCCCGAGCAATTGTTGCTTACCGGTCCGGTCCAGTACACTTGGATGTATCCCATAGAAATGTACGTTTTTTACGCCTGAATTCCTCAATATATATACATGTTCAACAATCATAACACTTTGCAACTTGATTTATAGGCAACTTGGAGACTACAAAGATTATGTGGCTAATAAATCCGCGCTTGAAGGATGTATAGCTGAAGCATATATTGCGCACTAGTGCGTCACCTACATGAAGTTGTATTTAGGAGCGTTGAAGGAAACTCCGCAATCCATACCGGTAGATGTACCGAAGTTCAATCTTTCCATACTCTCCAGTGATGTTGAAGTTTATGGAATTTTGCCAGACTCCTACAAGTTGCAACCATATGAGCTAGTCATTGCCCACTGGTGGGTATTGATTAACTGTCAAGAAGTTAAATACTGGAAAGACATCCATCTATATTGTCCAGACATTCAAGGTGATCTCGAGTACCACAACAGGGAGTTCGCAAATTATTTTGGCGGCTGGGTATGTAATTCAATATTTCTGTACGTGTTTATGTTTATTGCATAATTATCCATATTTACAGTTGAATGGTTGGTTGCAGATGAACCATATTCAATTTGATGGTCACCCAAATTGGACGCACGAACTAAAACTTCTAGCGATGAAGCCGATAATGTCAAGAGTTTATCCGATGTGCAAGGTGAATGGTGTGCAATTTATATGTGAACAGAGAGACAGCAGACGGAGAACACAGAATTCTAGGGTCATGGCGCATGGTGGGTGAAATGGAGTTGACTATTTTGGTGTTCTACATTCAGTGGTGGAACTCGTTTATGGGCAATGCAAGACAGTGCACCTCTTCAAGTGTAGATGGTTTGATACTAAGCCGCAGAGCATGAAGACCGATCAGTATGGAATATTATCGGTGAACATTGCTACAAGTTCTTACGAAGTTAACCCGTTCGTTTTTGCCACATCGGTAAAACAAGTGTTTTATTTTGATGACATTGCTAAGGGTGACGCGTGGAAAGTAGTCAACCTTGTGCACCCTCGAAACATTTACCGGGCGGCTACACTTGGAGAGGCCGAAGACGAGGAAGAAGATGTTGCTTATCAAGACCCCAGCGCAATATGTATTCCTAACCCCTCTACCGTTCGCCTTAGTAATTTTAAAACGGGTCATTCGGTGCGAATTCGTGATGAAGAGCCAAGGCTTATTGATGTTGATCTAAATCAAGAAACTGACGAACACTCTGGTGATGAGGAAAGGCATAGATTACCAGAAATTAATTCTGACACCGAAGAAGACTCATCGGATGATTCCGATTACGAGCCTTAGTTTTAATTCCAATTACATTAATTTGTAATAAAAAAGAATGTATAACCTTTATAGTTTACATATGTTGAATTCATATTTCTGTTATTTTATATGAATTTTGGTGATATATGAACAGGAAGTTAGTATGGTTTTAAACCTTCTGTTTTTTTAATGTATTTTTATACTTTAGCTGATGAAATATACCATAATTCGTCTGCTTAAATCATCTTAGCCGACAAAATAAGTCATAATTCGTCGACTAAGATGCGGTTAGCCGATGAATACACTAATATTTCGTCGGCTAAACCCTAAACCCTAAACCTTAGCCGACGAATACCCTAATATACAACTTGTTGCTTGTCATTGATTTGAAACTATTTTCAGTTTAATGTCCGGGAAAAATACGTAATTTAGACGGTCCAATGACTTTTTCCGTGCGTTTAGGGGTTTGAGTTATAGGATTGACCGTCCGGATTGAGTCCTTAACCTTGTCGGATCAAGTTGAAGTTTTTCCCATACATGTATTTTATCATGATGGTCAGATTTGACGGTGGGATTTTCGTTTCTCAAGTTTGATCATTACAATCACAACATACCTACTAATGTTGTATAACTTGTTTACCAAGTGTTTTAAGTAAATGTTCCGTTTCAAAAACAAACTATATGTAGAACCTTCAAACGCAAAAAAGTCGTGAAATAAGATATGACCAGAATAGTGAAATACGTCTAGGGTTGAAAAATCACGGTATTCCGGTAAAGTTTTGGTGCCGATAGTTGCGGTCAATGCAATTTTCCATTATTTCTCCCTATGGGTAGCCCTATCTTCGGTGGTTATTTTCCGTAAAATTTTTATATGACTTGTTGTGTCTCATCGGTTTGAAATATTTTCAGTTGAAGGTCCGGCCAAAATAAGTAATTTAGACGGTCCAATGACCTTTTCCGTGCGTTTAAAGGTTTGACTTAACGGATTGACCGTCCGGATCGAGCCCTTAACCTTGTCGGATCAAGTTGAATTTTTTCCTATACATGTATTTTATGATGATGGTCAGATCTGACGGTCGGATTTTCGTTTCTCAAGTTTGATCATCACAATCACAAGCACTTTAGCCGACGAATTTCAAAGGTTAGCCGACGAATTTCAAAGTTTAGCCGACAAATTTAAAGGTTTAGCCGACGAAGTAAAAATTTCGTCGGCTAAAGTTATACAGTATACAGACGAAGACCCAACGGTCGACAGCCTCCACAACGCGTTTCAAAAACCCTAGCCTCCTCCGCCTCCCTCTCCCGGTCGCCCTCTCTCTCTCCCGGTCTCCCGGTCTGCCTCCTCCGCCTCCTCTCCCTCTCCCGGTCTCCCGGTCGCCGTCTCCCTCTCCCTCTCCCTCTCCCTCTCCCGGTCTCCCTCTCCTTCTCCCAAATTCTCCAACTCCTCTTCTTCTCCAAGGTTAGCGTTTTTCTTCTTTTTTACTTTTGATTTTGAATTGATTTTCACCTCTGCTTTTTGTTACTATCCAATCTCTCATTTTACTGTTATGATCATGAATTCATATGGGTAACCCAATCAAATCTGTAATCTTCGGTCCAATTTTGATGGCTAAAGACGTTACATTTTTCCCTAATTTATGTCTAGGAGATTAATTATCCCATTTTGGGGTCCAAATGCTTTGTTG
>NC_020495.1:24179651-24196509 GCF_000184155.1 Fragaria vesca subsp. vesca
GTATATATATATATATATATATATATATATATATATATATATATAAATGCTTTCTTGGCTAAGGATGTCCTTATTTATTCTTATGGTGCGGATTTTCACTTTATATTCACTTTTCAATCGAATTTTCACATCTCCACTGTCTAGTCTTTAGATAATAATGTATAGATCATCGATGCAAAATTTCAGCCAATTTGGTTATCATTAAGGCACTTAAAACTACATTTTTCTGTTATAAACAAATATATATATATATATGTAATACCCCGAAAATTTAATATTAGTTTCTAATATTAATTGAGAATTTTTGAGTTAGAAGTTAGTGGGTGTTTGAGGTTCGAAAGAATGGTGGAAGTGTTTGGACGCATAATTTACTCAAAAGGGTCATTTTTTCTTTAAGGGTCATAGAGTTGACTTTTTATTTGTTGGGTTTCTCGAGAAACTTCCTTCACGAAAGTTGTAGAAGACAACGATACGAGTTCATAGACACGTGGCACGCGTTAATCGGAGTTTGTAGGAGAAATTTATGGTCAGCGGAAGTTCCTACCATTTTTCGAAGTTGTTTTTAAATAAAAAGAAAAATCAGAAAACTCAAACCAACCAAATCAGAAAAATCCCGCATCTTTCTCCTCCTCCCAACCTCCTTTCTTTTTTCAGCCATATCTTGGTCATCCGAGCTCCGATTTGGGCAAATATGGTACCGTTGGAAAGCTCTCTTGTTTCTCTACAAGTCTGTGGTGGTTTGGTAGCAAGATTCGAGCAGCTGGAGATGCAGCAAGGCCGGGAAGCAGCTGTGGCGCCGTTTTGGGTTCTTCGTCAGAACTCCTAATTCCGGTCACCTTTGGCGACAACTCTTGGGGGATTTTGAAGCTTGTGAGATGTGGATCAATCCCTCCAAGCCTCTTGAACCGACTTGAAGTGTGGAGGGTGAATTGAGGATTTGAAATTCTAGGGTTTCAATCACCCATTTTACTTGAGAGGTAAATTCCACCTTCTATAGCTAAAATTGGACTTTATGATAGTTGCGACTATTGTAGGGCTTGTTGAGATGAAGAGTTTGGTGTATGAACCATGACCCGGTTCTTGGGTTACCGGTGGCGCGTGGGGCCCACTCGCCGTTGCCTGTGGCAGTGTGTGTAGTTTTGGTTGTTGTGGTTAGTTAGCTCTTATTGTTGTAAGCTTGTTAAGATGTGGAATTTCTAGGTTTTGAGCAATGATTGCATGGTAGGACTTTATGTTTAATCCTAGACTTGTGAGAGGTTTTGAGTTTAGAATTTGAGGATTAAAGGCAGTGTATTGGTCGTTAAGTTCGACGACCTTAGAAGGTTGTCCTCTTTTGGGCTAAGGTTTAGTTTAAAGGTGTTTTGATATCCTTTATTACAATTGTTACTAAGGTTATTTAGGTAAATTGTTAAGTTGATTTTGAGCTGGGCCTTGTATTTTTGTGAAGACGCAGCGGGAGTATTTAGGTGAGTAAAATCTCACCAAGGTTCACTTTGGGGCCAATTATTTATGGCTATTGTGATGATGATTATGAACATGTTTGTGATGATGATTATGATGATGTTTGTGATGATGATAATGATTTTGATGATAAAATGATGATGATGATGATGATGATGACTATGATGATGATTATGATGATTATAATTTAAAAATTATGTTTTTGATTGTTTTAAAATATATGAGCATGATTGTCAACGACTCATATATAAAATAAAACAAGTTTTTTCTATTATATGATTATTTTTAAGGTTCTTGTGATCATAATGTTTTTGGTTATTGATAGATTATTCTTGTGGGGATATCTATGTTAGTTCATATACATATATTTATGTGGAAGGATATAAGTTTTATGATGTGCTCCTTGTGTTGATTGTTGATGATTTTATTATATTGTGATTTGTGGTTTAGATAGTCAAACCGGGTTCCAAGCCTTTAATCGGGTGATTGGTTACGGTTATGATGCTATTATTATTTTGTGATTTGATATTGGACAGTCAAACTGGGTTCTAAGCCTTTGGCCAGGTGATTGGTTACAGTTAGGAATAGAGCTCTAGTCCGTCTGTCAGTGTAGGTCATGGGAGGTACCTTAAGGTATCTGGGACCCATGGGTACATAAATTGTTGTTGTAGGTCATGAGAGATATTTATTAATATCTGGAACTCATGGGTACATATGTTTGTTATAAGTCATGGGAGATACCTTATTGGTATCTAGGACTCATGGGTACATGTATATTTGTAAAAGTATTGGTTATGTGGTTTTAACATTGGTCTTAATTGTTGTCATTTAACTTCCTTATTTTGAGTATCTCCTGAACTATGTTTAATGCAGGAGATTCTTTAATCTTATTTATGTGATTTTTAGTGGCATTCCTGAACTATCATTTTTGCAGGATTCACTTGTGATTTTGATTATTTTGTGAATTGTTGTGTTTTTCTTATTTACTCTCTTTTGAATTTTATTGTTTTGAGGCGATTCCTGAACTAAGTTCTAAAGCAGGAATTACCGGTTTTATCTATGTGATGTTGGGTTGAGTTATTTTTGGGAGTTACTCATACGGGCTTTTTAGCTTACCGGGTTTGTTATTTACAACTCGGTGCACTAATTCATGGTGTAGGGTTTAGACCTGCAAGTGTTAATCAGTAAGGTTGAGGTAGAGGCATAGTGGCAAGGTTTTTACTTTGTTGTACACTTGATATTATTATATTTGGTAGACAGCATTAAACTCATTCGAGTGTTTTCATTTCTTGACTTTCAAGTTTATGTAAATAAGAAAATGTAGTAATTAACTCGATGTTGAGTTGTGTTGACATTATATTTCTGCAATTGAGTTTAGTCTTCTTTAAGTTTGTTGAACAGGTCTTAGGAATTATATTATTGTGAGTTATATCATGCCCAAATTTTTGAAATTTATTTTTTGATTTCAAAAATTTGATTTCAAAAATTGGGGTGTGACAATATATATAGGCCTTTTCAAATAAGGACCTCCATACCTTAGTTAGGTACGGATTTCCTTAATTTGATCCACTTTCTGATCATCTTTTCTCATCATAGCCGTTCAGTATTTAATTATACATGATTTGATCATCTTTGCAAATTTTCAACTAATTTGGTAATCGTTAAGGTATCAAAAATGTAATAAATCAATGAACGAACCGAATCTTTTCATCCTGAACCGAACGTTCTTTTAACTCTAAATCACAATTTTGAATGCCTTAACGATTATCAATTTGACTGAAAATTTGTAGAGATGATCTACTCATATATACCTAGATATTGAACGGTTAAGATGAGAAAATGTGATTGAAAAGTTAGGCTAATAAGGAAATCCACACTTTAACTAAGGTAAGGATATCCTTATTTGAAAAGGTATATATAGTCTGGATCTAGAGAGGACCTCCTTAAACTCTTAAAGTGATGATGTTTTTAGTTCTAGCATGTATTTTGACAATCAAAGCCACTCATCCCCTAGTTACTTACCCACATATAAATCTTACAAAAAATTAGCCAAAATGAAAAACGTTTAACCATTTGATTAGCACAATATTCGTTTTAATTTTATCTAACAGCCTACAATTGTTTACGTCAATTTGAATGACTAATGATTATAGAATTAGTTGAAATTTTGTATACATGTTTCTTGTATATGAATCTAGAGGATTAACGGTTGAAATCGTTAAATGAAGTCATCTACGAATATAAAATAGTAGAAATTCTTAAATTCTTAAAGTAAGGAGGTCTTCTTTAGATCCTCCCTACACACACACACACACTCACTCACATAGGCACACCAAGTCAACTACCATACCACCGCACCATGCGGGTCTCTGGGCAAACCAAATTCATATGCGAACTTAAAATATCTATTATATGGAGTATTAGGTCATAGCAAGCAACGATGTTATGAAGTAATTGGGTACCTGGATTGGTGGGATTTCACCAAAAGACCATACAAGAATCTTGGACCAGTTGTTAAAAATAGACATGCCGTCAGGAGTCAAGGTTTGTAAGTTGAAGAAATCTTTGTATGTTTGATGCAGTCTCTTAGAGCTTGGTTTAGAAGATCTTCAAATCAATGAAGTCGTTTGGTTATAGACAAAACAACTCGAATCACACTTTATTCATCAAGCGGAGTCATGGTAAGATTATCGCTCTGATTGTGTATGTTGATGATATGATTGTCATAAGGGATGACCCAAAGGAGATGGAGGTTCTGCAGAAGTATCTCAATTTCAAAAGAGTTTGAGATGAAGGACCTTGGACAGATGAAGTATTTTCTTGGAATTGAAGTTGCAAGGTCAAAGAAAAGGATTTCTTTATCTCAACATAAGTATGTTCTTGATTTGTTAACTGAGACTAGAATGTTTGACTGCAAGCCTGTTAAGACACCAATTGAGAATCACACCTCACCATCTATTTGAATCAAGTTTCAAATGATAAAGGAAGGTATCAACGTCTAGTAGGGAACTCATTTACCTTTCTCATATTTGATATTCTTTATGCTCTGAATTTGGTTAGTCAATCTATGCATTGTTCCAGTGAAGAACATATGGATGCAGTCTATCATATCTTGAAGTACTTGAAGATTATTTGTCACGCCCAAACTAATTTTTGAAAATTTTCGAAGGATAATTTTCAAAAATTTGGGTATGATATAACTCAAAAATAAGACTCCATAACCTGCTTAACAAATCCCAAACTAAACTTAAATGCTGGAAATGTAAATGTCAACAAAACTCATCGACTGAGTTAAACATTACATCTCCTTATTTACAACAACTTGAAAAGTCTAGTAAAAATGAAGATGCTCACATGAGCTTAAAAACAAACTGCCATAATATACAAATAAAATGTACATCATCTAAAACCCAGCCACTATACTTTTTCCTCAACCATGTTGATCATCACATGCATGTCTAACCCCTACACCATGAATTGGAGCACCGGGTTGTAAAATAACAAACCCGGTAAGTTAAAAAGCCCGTATAAGGCACATAAGATAAAACCGGTAATTCCTGTTTTAGAACTTAGTTCAGGAATCGTCTCAAAACAGTAAAATTCAAAAGAGAGTAAATAAGAAAACATAACAATTCGCAATCAATCAAATCATAAATGAAATCCTGCAAAAAGCATAGTTCAGGAATTTCACTAAAAATCATATAATAAAGATTAAAGAATCTACTACGGATAAGTATAGTTCAGGAGATACTCAAAACAAGGAATTTAAATGACAACACATAAAAGCATCACATAATCATTTCTCATCCTTTACTTATGAGTTCGTCAACGCATAGTCATCCCCCATAAGTAACTAGACAAACATGTACTCATGGGTTCGTCAACACATAGTCATCCCCCATGAAGTACCGACAGACTAGAGCTCTAAAATGACCATAACCAATCACCTGTCCAAGGCTTGGTTCCCGGTTCACTGACACCACCACAAAGGCTCCTAAATCTAATGCACACAATCACCACTAAGACATACATCCACAACGAATGCACACAATTACCACTAAGGCACACATTCACAACTAAGACACACAATCATCACCAAGACACCAATAATCACATCAATAGAACCAAAAATATTATGGTCACAAGAACCTTAAAAATAATCATTTAGATAGGAAAACTTGTTTTCTCTTACCTATGAGCCGTTGGCGATCAAGCTCATATATTTTAAAACAAACAAAAACATAATATTATAATCATCATAATCATCATCATAATAATTATCATCATCATCATCATTCATCAAAATCATCATCATAATCATAATCATCATCATCACAATCATCATCAGAATAATTATAAATAATCATCATCGTAATAATTATCATCATAATCATCATCATAATAATTATCATCATCATCATCATTCATTAAAATCATCATCATAATCATCATCATAATAATTATCATCATCATCATCATCATCAAAATCATCATCACAATCATCATCATAATAATTATAAATAATTGGTCCCAAAGTGAACCTTGGTGAGATTTTACTCACCTAAATTCCTGCTGCGTCTTCACAATAAACTCAAAAGCCAAACTCAAATATCAACTCCACAAGCTACCTACTTAACACAATTAACAACCTTAGTAACCACTTGAACAAAAAGAACATTGCAACCTTAGCAAACCTTAACTCAAGGGAGGACAACTTTCCAAGATCGTCGTACTTAATGACTTAATGACTCAATAAAGCTACCTCAAATCCTCAAAACCTAAACTCAAACCTCACACAAGCCTAAGATTAAACTTAATGTCCTAGCATGCAATCCTTACTCCAAACCTAGAATTTTCACATCTCAATAAGCTCACAACAAGAGCTAGCTACCCACAGAAACCTAGAGCTAAAAACCCTGCCGGATGCGCTGCCACACGCCGCCACAGGCATCGGCAAACTTGAGCAAACCCAACTTGGGCAAACTCAAAATAGCAAACTTGAAGCTCGAAGCAAGGTGAGCAACTTTAATACCTGGAGGTTCAACCAGTTCGGCCGGAATCGGCCGAAAAACGCCTTGAAACACCAACCCGAAATCAAACTTCAAACCTGCAAATCTGACACCCAAATTTGACCTTTAGGTCACCAAAGAGGTATAAACATCTCTAGAGGAAGGAGAAGAGTAAGACTCACCTAAGTCTCACCGAAATCGCCATCGAAATCGTTTGATTTCCGGTGATACCGCAGCAGATCCGCCGCTTCGTGGCGGTGTCTAGGCGGCGAGACAGCGAGCGACGCTGCCCTAGGAGTGGAGAGGAGAACCGTGCAAGCCGAATGGGACCGGTGGCGCCTTGAATGATGGCCGGACGACCGAGTTCTTCGCTGGAGAAGTTTCAGCTTCAAGAAGCTCAGGAGAGAGAGAGGAGAGAGAAGAGACTTTCTGAAATTAGGGTTTCCAAAATAACACCCCCAACTTTCTATTTATAAACTTTCCAAAATCGGAAACTAACTTCCTCTAACCGTAACTTTTTCATACGACATTCGTTTTACACGTGTCGCATGTCTACGAACTCGTATCACCAAACTCTACAACTTTCGTGAAGGAAGTTTATCGAGAAACCCAACAGATTAGAAAGTCAACTCTTGACCCTTCAAAACCATAAAACGGTTCGGGTAATTTATGCATCCGAACAATTCCGCTCTTCTTTCGAACCTCATAACACAAAAATTCCCAAAAAATACTAGAAACTAATATCAAATTTCCGGGGTATTACATTATTGTTTGAGAAAAAAGGTGAATTGGAAGTTGTTGGATACACATGTAGATTGAGCAGGTGATAAGACTGACAGACGGTCTACATCTAGGTATTTTACATTTGTTAGAGGAAACCTTGTGACTTGGTGTATAAGAAACATAAATTTGTTGCTCGGTCAAGTGATGAAGGAGAGTTTCGAGGTATGACATGCACATGGAGTTTGTGAGATGTTATGGATTTTGTAATGTGTTGAAAGAATTAGGTATATACTAAACTTAAGCGACCTATGGATTTGTGTTGTGATAGTCTTCTATTAAAATTGCTCATAAGTCATAATCATGTTCAGCATGACCAACCCAAGCATGTGGAGGTAGATCGGCATTTCATTAAAGAAAACTTGGGCAGAAAATCATTATTTTGTTTCCCTTTCGTGTATACGGAAGACCAATTAGTAAATGTTCTTACGAAATGAGTGTCAAGGAAAATGTTTGGCAACTCGGTTGCAAAGTTGGGCATGAGCGATATCTATGCACCAACTTGAGGGGGAGTGTAAAATATTCGTAAATATTTACTTTCCTTGTATGTGTAAGTTAAATATTATATATGTGTACGAGATATTTTTTTATTAGCACTACGTTTGTATGTCTATATAAACCTCCTAATTAGAGAAGAATAATATATCGAAGCATTACAAACCATATTCTATTCTTCTTTTCTACTTTCTAATTGTTCTACTATGTCCACATCGTTCATGTTAATCATGTTTGGCATGTTGATTATTTAGAGTTTTCGACATCAGGGACGTCCTTAAGTTCAAATTTGTTTAACATGGATCAATTGGTTGATGGAGGGCTGATGGACGCCCACAAGCCCGATAGGCTTAAAGTCTGGCCCGGCCCGCATAAAAGCCCGCTATAGGCCCAGTATGGTGGATAGAAGGCCGACATTGATTTAAGGGTGAGAAAACTCGAACTGGCCCTAACCAAAAGCTCGCCAAACCCGACCTGTAAAATCTTGTATACTAGGGAAATTCGTCAGAAACGTACCCGACCTTTCAGCAATTATAAAATTTCGTATCTTATTTGAAAAACATCAAAAACGATATCCGACCTATTGAACTTGACCCAAAATTGATATCTGGAGCCATTATCTTAGTTACAACAGTTGCTAGCTGTAAGATCTAAAAGGATACTTTTGTCCATTTATATTTTAATCCTTTTTAAATTTCATTTTAATTTCTATACATTTTTTTTCTTTCTACTCTCTTTCCTGATCAAATACTATTAACACAATCAGCTTAAATAGACGTCTTAATCTTGTAATTAGTTTAATTAGCATAGTTAGCTTAGTTAATTAGCAGCTCATGCTTTGTTATGGTTTAGCTTAGTATGTAAGCTGTTAAGGTACATGTGTCAGTTGTGGAGCTTGGTCTTGCATATCCTATGCTATTGTAATAACCTACTATAACTTTTTTTTTTCTTCACTCTATCATATTAACTAAGGCTGGGCATAAAGCCCATGGTTGGAAAAAGAAAAAAAAAAAAAATAGGCAAACTGACCCGGACCGGTCAGGCCGGGCCGGGCTTTTTTCGGTTTTCTTATTGAAAATGTTCTGTTCGGGCTGGTCCCACTCTCTGCCTGGCCAGGCCCGGTCCCTGACTTTTGTATACTTTTCTGGCCCAAAAGCCCGAAGTTAGCTGTGTCCATGCATTAAACCCATTATAGATAGTTTTAAAGCCTAGAATGATCCACACAATAACAAACCCAAATACATAAATACATATTCTTTGTCTTCTCGCACATCAACTCCGCCACTGCCAACTTCACCTTGATCTAATTCTCGATCGTCATGAGCGTGCTTTGCACGACATATCCTCGAGCTCGAACTCGTTCAACCGGGAAACTCTGAATCAGAAGCTTAAGGCTGTTGTTGTCGACGAGAGCATCCATCTCGTCAGGGCTCGTTGAGCTTTGTTGTTCCATCGACGGCGTCCTTGTTCGTCAAGTCCTCGTCGGTAGAGCTCGGGAGTGATGGCAAGGCCTTTGAGCCTATGGAGCTCGTCGTCAAGTTTGATTCAGATTCAGCGAAGCAATCTGGGTACTTGAGACGAGCGGCGATGTCGTCGAGTTCAATTTGGTGATGGGTTGTTTCAGATTTTCAGGTATGATGTTTAGGTGTTTTTTATGGGTACTCGTATGATGAAAGTGTTGTCGAGATGTTGGCTTTGATCGTCAAATTGCATTTGAAAGAAGCACAATGTCACAAAGCCCGAGAAACCAGCCGGTTCATGCACGGTCCGGGTTTTGACCGGTTCCTGTTTCTGACATGTTAAATGACAAGACCCGCCTCAAAAACACACAAAAAAACAGACAAGTCTTGCAAGGTACACCCTAAAAAGATTATACCGAAATTTCAGCATAACATCCCCTAAAAATAGACAACCCAATTTGTGATAAACAAAGAACACTTCAACTATAACAATCAACCACAACTCCTAGAGCCCTCCGCTCCCCATAACACAAACTAAGTTATAACAACACATAAGCAAACCAGCTAAATATTTAGCTGCATTACATAAACATGAACAACAACTAGAGTTAAACTCTCTACTTGGGTCATAACCCTTAAACACAACTTCAACTTAAATCACTAATACCTATGGTCATCAGAGCAACTAAAGGAAGAAAATAAAATAACAACACATAGGTTAACAGGTAACCTACGATCAACAAGGTGTAGCGAAAAATATTATGCCTCAACTCCTAGCGAAGCCGAACAAGAACTCTGCAATCTGGGCATTTGAAAACGAAGGGCCAAAGAAAAACATTTAAAATGTTAGCGTGAGTGGACAAAAAATAAACTAATTAATGAGTGACCAAAAATAAAATAATACGAAACTAATTTTTTTTTATATGCTTTTCCGTTTATGCAAAATTTAAGAAATTCCCTGCATGCAAGTATTTATAATCTCATAAAAAAGGAAGCATAACAAGAATTCGGACTTGCCCCGCTAGTCAACATACAACAAGAAAATAGAGATAATCCTCATAAAAAAACTTTCAAAATAATGGACTAGCCCCGCTAGTCAGATTAGCAACTCTAATAAAAGAACATATATGACCATATAATTGAGCCTCCCAGACTCGATTGCCTCCCAGGCAAAGTACTCCCATACTCCTTGTACCTTCACGTCGAGTTGATGAAGAGGGTACAAGGCTTGTGTGATGCCGCCGACAACATCACATCACCACTAGGGTGGAAAGGGCTTGCGTGACCCCACTCAGAACGTGTAAGTCACATCACCTCGAAAGGTGGAACAACATGTTGACATTGATATCATAAAACATCTCAACAAATATGGCACAAGGAAGGAAAATATAAAGTCATATGAGTTTTCCCGAAAATCATAAATAAAGCATAAGTACGATTTCCAACCGTACTTGGAAAATTCCAAGAGCAAGGTAACTAATGAAATTCAACGTGTCCCACACATTAAAATGCTTAATAAAATAACAACTCATAATTTTCAAGATCATTTCATAGGACGAAATAATAATATAAACTCAGAAAAATAGAATGATAATTTCCTAACGGAACCATGCATGCATAATCATTTAAAAACAAAATGTCCATTCACAGTATAACCCGCTACGCCTAACGGCGGTCAGAGCCCCCTCACGTGGTGTCTCCTCTCGTCCTGTACAAAACGAGATTTAAGGCCCGACACAATAATCACAACTTTATCAATTATAAAGAAACACTACCCTAACACCTTCCTCATTCGCCCAAACTTTCCAAAACCTACTTATAGCTTCTACTTTACCACTAACTTCCTACAATCTGATGAGGAGTTCTAGTATAGAATATAATAAACCAAACGAATGAGCCTCCTCCATTCCTCCTCTACCAAAAACTAATTCCAACACAATACCCAAATTCCATGCAACCATCACCAAAAATCATCGTACACTATAACATCAAAATCCCCTTCTATAACTCATCCATAACATCTCAAAACCACCGCCAAGCATGACCACCACTGGCAGTGGCGGTCATGCTTGGTAGCCACCGACAGTGGCGGTCAACCACCACCATCATATCAATTTCAACCAAAATTAACAAGATTTATGTCAATCTCTTCCTCTCAACAGGCACGACAACAATTACAACTAGTACGAAACCCAAAAATCAAAGATTCGGCCGGAAAATACCTTCAAAGCTCAAGAACACAAAAGTTCCGATTTGCTCTATACTCCGAATTGATCTTCCACTTTTGAATGGTTGAATAGCCAATAGAAGAGCTACAAAATCCCTCAAAGATCACTAGAATCGGTGGCCGGAGAAGGAAGTTCCAGCAAGGGCAAGACGCACGACGACAGCCTCTTCTAGGCGTCACCGCGCCTTAACGTCGACGAGTTAGGGCTGGACGAGTGGCGTCCCAGCTGTCGAACACGAATGGTGCGGCGGCCAAGCATGGTCAGACGGCAGCTATCCATCAAGGAGAGTCAGACGGGGTCGGGGTCGGGGAGAGAGAAAGTGGAGTACGGCTAGTGAGTTTTATGTTTCTACCCTAACAGAAATACTCTCCCTTAAATACCCCAGCCCAAAAATGGTAACTTTTGTTATTTGCTATAACACCTACACACATGAACTACCAATCGGGTAACTAAATGTCTACGAGTTCGTCTACACCATCCCTAAACCCTAAACAAATTCCCGAATTGATAAGCTACTAACGGTTGATTTCTAACATCCTTAAGAGTATAAGGTAACAGTATAATTCAATTAAATCGAAAACCACAATATAAAAAGAATTACTAGGTTCGGGGTGTATCATTAAAGCCCGGCCCGGACTTACTTCGCCGGTTCAGGTCCTTGTAAAATTACGGCCGATCTAGGACCGTGCCCAGCCTTAATTATTACCTAAGCATTTTCTCTCCAACTTTCTACTTGCTTTCAAATACTACACTGATCAATGAAAATTAGTGAAAAAAGATGGATCTTTGATATGCATTCATATCCAACAACCGTAGTTCTGTAGCCGTTTGTAACCCATCAACTAATCGTCCTTGACGCTGTTGATTCGGAGAATCATCGAATAAAGGGTGTTGCTACGATTTCTGGATAAAAGAGGGTGAATCAACTTATTAATGAATATTAATGATAACCTGGCGCACTGTTCAATATTTCACATTTTGATATCTATTATGCTCTTGAACCTTAGTTCATCACCATACATATATAACCAGATCGACTTATACTTAATTCATATATGGTCATCACTTTAAAGTCTCTCTCTTCAAAACCTCGAGGGATTTCCATATATATATATACATATGTATATATATCAGCCCCCTTCTATTGAGGGATCCCTATTTTTGGCCACTTTCTAGGGATAGGGCATTACACCACTTCCCAATTGAATTTTTACATCTCCACCATTCATATCTTAGGTCTATATGAGTAGATCACCTCTACAAAATTTCATATGATTTGGTGATCGTTAAGACTTTCAAAAGTTTGATTTAGTTTTAATGATTTTGAACGGTCCAGCTTATGTCAAACTAAAACCATTGAATGTCATTAAAACTAAATTGAACTTTTGAAAGCCTTAACGATCACCAAATCATATGAAATTTTGTAGAGGTGATCTACTCATATAGACCTAAGATATGAACGGTGGAGATGTAAAATTATAATCGGGAAGTTGGTGTAATGCCCTATCCCTATAAATGACTTAAAATAGGGATCCCTCATTGGAAGGGCCCTGGTATATATATAGTTCGTATCCAGAGCGAAGCTTCGCTTTAAAATTAAAGTGTGAAGTTCCTTATTTCACTCACTTTTCGGTCATATTTCCACATCTCCACCGTTCAGTTTGTAGAACCTAATGCATAGATCACTCTTGCCAAGTTTCATTAAATTTGATGATCGTTTGGGTTTTCATAATCGTTATTTACACAAACAGTTCTGAATAGACAGATTTATGGTCCGTTCGTTGATTTAATCTAATTCGGTACCTTAACGATCATCAAATTTAATGAAACTTGGCAGGAGTGATCTATGCATTAGGTTCTAAAAACTGAACGGTGGAGATGTGGAAATATGACTGAAAAATGAGTGAAATAAGGAACTTCACACTTTAATTAATTTCAAAGTGAAGCTTCACTCTGGATAGGAACTGTATATATATATATATAACCTAATATTCATTTCTGATAGATATCTAAAATATATCAATTATGATACATATTATATCATATTTTTTCTAAATTTTACACAATTTCTACCATTCAACTATAACATATAAACATAATAAATAAACTTAATTGATGCTGTCTTAAATACCTTAATTATGAGGTTTTTCTTCTAAGTTCTAACACTAACAATTTTCATGTAGTTTTCTTTATTTTTATGCAAAAATCTAGGTGAAAGAAATTCATTCTCTGATTTATACATAAGGTAGAATATAATATAAATAAGATATTGTTACAGGAAAAATGGAATTGGTCTCTTCATTTCATTGAAGCTCCTCTTTATATAAAGGTGATATTACAAAGGTAACTGTAATGTACATAATGACAATAAAATCTGATTGATAACTGATTGAGCAATTACACTAATTGTCACTAATTATATAATTTACTCTCGTCGGTTATGACTTTGACGAAGGCACACATAATGTGTTTTTCCTTCAACACTCCCTCTTGTGCTGAGTCAAAGACGAAATGGTGCATGTGGTGTTGTCTCATTAAAAACCTTGCCAAGTAACAAAACCCAGTGGGATAAAATAAATTTTGGTCGAAGGGAAAAAGAGCACAACACATCTATGATAGTGTATGTGTATTAGACTCTCCCTGAAGTCTACACTCCTCTAATTTTTACACTCTCCTTGACTTTTACATCAATCAAGGGTGCTAGAAACTTCCTCACATTCTTTTGTTTCTTTCAAGGTATCATTGTGTTTCCAATGTGAATGCATGACCAATTTGGGAACAACCTATTGGTCATAGATACTTTGCATTAGTAATTACCAACCAAAGCATTGTTTGGTGTATTGGTGTAGGGGATTACAATTCCATCTGCATTCCCTTTCATCTTGCTTTTGGGATAGGCTGAACCTAAGTCGACAATGGTTTCTTTAGGTATCATGATACATTTTTTATACCTTCTAATGACGTTGCGTTGTCGCTTGAACAAGTTCAATTAGAATATAATACTTAGTTGTGTTCATCGGGCTAAGTACAATATTGCACTTTAAAGAAGAGTTTTCATTTCTCTACCCTTATTTGTCATCTTCCTTTGGACGAAATGGATTTTCTTTTACATCCAAACATCGACCGATCATTGGGAGTGCTAACAGTATGCATTTTTGTCCATGTAAATCGCCTGAGAATCTTTTGGACACATGCAAACTAGTGGATTAGTATTCCACAAACTCGTTATTAACCGAGTTCCCCAAGATTATTCATCTCAATTCAGATTTCATATATTTCGTGGTTTCTCTTACTTCATCAAGAGTACCTACTATGTTCCTATCATCAAAATAGATAACTATAATTGCAAATTCGAAACTTTTTTCTCTATAAGTACGCAGGGGCATAGTTCATCATTTTGTATCTCTTCCCAACCAAGCAGTCACTTTGTATAGTGAGTGTTTCAATTCTAATTGCACACGCACTCCGTGGTTTAGAGTTACTTGGGTTGGATAGTTTAAGGCCCTTAGGTACTTTTATGAATATCTCACAATCAAGATCCCCATGGAGATAAGAAGTAACCATATCGATGGATTGCATTTCCACTATGGGAGATTATTTCTCCTCGTAGTCAATCCAAAGCGTTGCGAGAAACCTTGGCGCCACAAGGCGAGTCTTGTCCTTTAGGGCTTCATTCTTCTCATTATGTTTTATGACAAAGACTTATTTATGTCCTACAGGCTTTACACTTGGTAAGGTTAGCACTACCAAACCAAATACCTATCTCTTTGTCAGAGAATCTAGCTCTTCCTGGATCGCACTTTTATGTAGGCTAATATGCTCTTTGTTGACATTTTTCAACAGAGCGTGATTCATTACCTTCGTACTCTATGATTCCTTGAGCAACAGTGTGAACCATCAATGTGTATGTACTCTCATAATTTGTTGAGATTTTGTCTCTAGAATCATTTTAATCATCGGAGTGTCCTCTAGTATTGATTCATGGACATAGCTGTAATTAGAGACAACAGTATTGATTTATGGACATAGCTGTAATCAGAGACAATCTTATGAGAGAGATTATGTACATTGATGAGGTTGTGCCTTACTCGCCCAATTCCTTTAGGCAAATATTGATCGAACTAAGTGGTCTCTCCCTATTCCCTTAGGGAGGCACGGCCTCAACTACACCTGCACTAAGTGTGGTTGCACCGCCTCTATCTGCAGCGACGTGCCCCTTATTGGGGATTTTTATCCTTGCAGGCATTTGCAGCTCACATGGGTGATCTCGTCACTTCAGCAATATCTATAAATGTATCAAGCATCGAAACTGTTACATTCAAGGTATCGATTATGTGGGGATCAAGATGAGATAGAGTGGGGCAACCACGACAATTCCTGTCGTTCGCATAGAAAATCTTTTTCTTATCTCCTCTTAACGATGGGAAGACTGTCTCATCAAAGTGACAATCCGTAAATTGAGCGATGAGAACGCCTGTAAGGGTTCCAAATAGTGGATAATTGTTAGAGGTGCGTATCCAACATAAATACATATTCGTTTTTGAGTACCCATTATTGATATGCTGTGGGGGCGCAATAGGCACAAATGCTATACAATCAAGTATGCATAAATTTCAGGCTCATGTCCAGTTACCAACTGATACGCATTAAATGGTAGGCTAGAAGTGGGTCTAAAAACGAATAAGTAAGGCTACGTGCAATATTGCATAACCCCAAGCAGATATAGGCAGATTAGTGTGCATAACCAGTGCCCTAGCCACTATCTATAATGGCTTCTGCAAGACCATTTTGAGTATGCATATGGGGCGTCAAGATGTTTTACATCGATCTTGATCGTCATGCAATAAGCATCAAGTCCTTTTGATGTGAACTCTTAGCATTGTCAAATCTTATAAGCTTGATGATCAGGGTGGTGTGACAACGCAGAATTTTTAATAAATAATATTGATATCTAAACTAATATATATATATTCAGGGCCCTTCTAATGAGGGATCCTTTTTTTTGTTCATTTCTAAGGATAAGATATTTGACAAACTTCCCGATCAGTAAATCACATCTCTACCGTTCAGTTTGTAGGTGTATATGAGTAGATCACTTCTGCAAATTTTCAGAAAATTTGGTGATCGTTAAGTCATCCAAATGTTTGATTTAGTTTTAATGATCTTGAACGGTGTAGGTTTGATATAAGTGTTAGTGACAAAAATTAGGGATCCCTCATTGCAAGAGCCCTGTAGATATATATATATATATATACGGATTTTCTCAGCTGCGGACGTCTGCACCAATTTTTTTGTGCGGATTTTCATTTTTGCACCACTTTTCGATCGAATTTCCTCATTTGCACCGTCTAGTATCTAGATAATATTGTGTAGATCATGTCTGCAAAATTTCAGCCAATTTGATGATCGTTAAGGCCCTCAAACT
>NC_020495.1:24197249-24199652 GCF_000184155.1 Fragaria vesca subsp. vesca
CTTAAACTCGAAAAACAAATGGACGGACTGAATTCTGTCCGGTTGTGTTCATACCAGAAAAACTCGAGTTTGAGGGCCTTAACGATCACCAAATTGGCTGAAATTTTGCAGAGATGATCTACACAATATTATCTAGATACTAGACGGTGGAGATGAGGAAATTAGATCGGAAAGTGGTGCGAAAATGGAAATCCGCACCAAAACCGTTTGTGCGGACGTCCGCAGCTGAGAAGGGCTGTATATATATATTATTTTTTTTTTTCTTTTACTCTAAATTGTTAGTATTTAGTATTTTTGCTGAAATTGATTTAGTTGTTTTTAGATTTATTTTTATTTCATCTTATTTGGTTTATTTGTTTTTAGTTTTAAGTCCAAACCTTGACCCAATTGTGTAAACCCAATTAATATACCTTAACCCAAGCCCAAACTTAGAGCACTTTTTTCAAGAAACATGTTGTTGCAGAACGACGGACAAACCTCGACATCAAACTCAAAGAAGTACTTTTCTTCTTCATCGTTTTCTTCTCCCTCCAAATTCTTCCCAATTTGAAACCTAATCAGCCCTACCCGAAACTTTGCTCAACCGCCTTGAAACCCATAAACCGACCTAGAAAAGCTTAAACAAGAGTAGCTGACCTCTTTAAGCAGGACGTGTCAGTTGCATGGAGATCAGCTGCTGATTCTTTGAAGCTATACCATAGGAGCTAGCTAGAACCTTAGGGGTCTAGTCTAGCACCTAAACATGTAAGATTTCATATGCATAATCCAATTTTGCTTCTTGTGATCTTATCTTGGACGCTAAGTTCTACCCCTTTTCCAGACCCTATAAATAGAGGTGAGCTCTGTGTTTTTTTGTTCCATAGATCCTCTGAGTTTGTTAAAAACCTAAGAGTGAGAGAGGGTGAGGATTTAGCAGTAGAGAAAGAGAAAGAGTTAAGGTTTGTCTCCATTTCAATTTGATTCTTTTGTTCTTAGACTTGTTAATGATTAGGATTTTGATTTGGAATTTAGGATTGATGTTCTAGTTCTTCTTATATTGGTTAGATTGATTTTCTTATGAACCTTTTGTTAATTCATTCATGTTGCATATGAGGTGCTTTAAGAGTTGTTAGTTCTTTGTTTCTGACATTGCAAGTTGTTGTGTTCTGTTTCTACATATATGTTTCATATTCTCAAGGTCTTCTTAACAACTTGCATACTTAGAAAAGGTTTAGGATGTGTTCTTATTTTTATCTATTGCAAACTGACTTTATAAAACAAAAACTGATTCGAGTCAAAATCAGTAATTTTCCTAATGCAGGTCTTCAACTTCCGAAAATAATATGTATTTGTAGCAAAATCCTTTTGCTGCGATTCCAGTTCTCAAATGATCTTTAGATTGTCTTTTACAATTGTTATGAAGAGACCAACCTGAAATTCCCAGCCAAGCTATGTCGTTTTTAGTCATAAAGTTTACTGGTCAGAAAGTCAGGAAGTTGTTTTGTGATTTCAGATTTCTGTTTTTAATTGCACTCTGCTTTTGAATCTTTATTGTTTTAATATAAGATTGTACATATGTAACGATTAGATTATGAGGTTCTTATACATGTTATTAGTTCCTAAAATTGAAAGTAGAAACCATGTTTTTAGATTGCTCAAAGTTGCTCTGAAAAATTTAAGAAGTTAGACTATTGCATATTTTTATTCTGTTAGCTATCTTTATGGAAATCTTAGGCTTTTTTAGTGCAATCTTTGTGTGTTTTCTTTGTTCTGAACATTGAAGTGTTATTATTTAGTAATCAATAGTTTTAGTTATATAATAGTGTCTATTATGCTTTCAAGTACAAAGTAGGCATATATCAAAAAAATTTGCTGAACTGTATCTGAACTTTGAAATTGCATATCTATTTACAGAAAAATCATTTTGAGGTGATTCAAATTCTGAAAGTTTCTTTAGGATGTCTAGTATAGTTCTTTAGAAGGCCATGAAGTCAAATTCCTTACGGATTTGTACAGTTTTTGAAGTGAAGGTAACTGTTGCAGAAAACTATTTTGTGTTATTGTGTTTGAGTGAAAAACTATTTTGGTTAAGTATCCTATCTCATGTTTGGCATCGTAGCTGAGTCTTAAATTAATTCCTACGTATATGATTGTTTAACTAATACTTATATGTCACCTAGACACATCATCAATTTAAAAAATCATGTAATGTTATTCTTAAGTAAAAAGACAATCATAACTCCAACAATTAATGTTTGTTACATACTAATATGGAATATTTTCTTACCCTCTTAATATGGACATGAGTATATACCAAATTTAATTTATTAGTAATGATCTAGTTAATAATCAAACCAAATTAAGCTTTTATACCATAAATTTATTAAAATCGTAAATATATTAAAATTTCCTTCCATCTTTGTG
>NC_020495.1:24199672-24203054 GCF_000184155.1 Fragaria vesca subsp. vesca
ATATATATATATATATATATATATATAATCTATTTATATAACTATGAGGCCTTATATCTTACCAATATAAAGACTCATTTCACTGGCCAGATGAATACTTATTCAGTAAATAAATTATTTTACTACTTTAAGGACTTATGTACCACTTTGAAGACTAATATTATAATTTTAAAGACTCATTTCTCCGTTTTAAGGACTAACGTATGCATGTTGATCATAACATTAGCATTGTATAATTATTATTTTAAAAAAAAAATCTATATAAAATTAAATTCCACAAAATTTTATGGCTGCTAGAATTGAATGAACGAAAATCATGATATGACTTCTTCTTCTTCTTTTTTTTTCAATTTTGATCAAAATAATACCAGACTTTAAATTAGATAAGGTTGTATACGTACATATCATGACTCTTTTTTTGTTTGCTTACTTATTGAATGGCCCGGCAGCTAGAAGTTACTTGCTATAGAAGGATCGATACAGATCTTGAACATCCATCTATCTTTGAGTTTCTAAATTTGGGTCCATACGCCACCTCTCTTATTTCGAAGGAGCAAAATATGCACAGCTAGTTGCTTACTTACCCTACATAAGACCATGCATGAAAAGATGATGATGTATACGTATAAACGTCTTTTTTTATAAGATATACGTATAAACGTCGGTATTCAAAGCCAGTCACCAGCAAGTAGCAACATTATTTGAAAGCTGTACGGCGGCCGGGGGATCGATCATGCATGAAAGGTGGATGATGTGGAAGACGTCGGGATTGAAAGCCAGCCGCACCAGTAACATTATTTGATAGCTGTACGGCGGCTAAGGGATTCGATCCTATACTCTATAAATCATACCCACACTCCATTCTATTCTATCAAAAACCCAAAACTTAAGGGCAGGAAAGACATCGAAAACGTCTGTTCTCATATATATCTTTGTTAACCCGTTACTTTGCATTAGAATGGGTTCACTTTGCTCTCTGACTTTCCAGATCAAACGCCAGCTGCCGGAGCTTTTAACCCCGGCGAAGCCAACACCTCAAGAGAAAAAGCTTCTCTCGGAGATAGACATCCAAGAGGGCCTTAGGTTTCAGACCCCGTTCATATTGTCCTACAAGAATGACAACCCTTCCATGAAACAAAAGGACCCCGTTGAGGTGATTAGGGATGCACTACGTAGAGCATTGGTATATTACTACCCTTTTGCGGGTCGGGTCAGGAAGGGAAGCAACGGAAAGCTTTTGGTGGACTGTAACGGAGAAGGCATCGTGTTCATAGAGGCTGACGCCGATGTCACGCTTGAGCAACTCGGTGACAGTCTTCAACCTCCTTGTTCATTCTTGGAGGACTTCCTGTTTGATGTCCCAGGATCCGATGACATTCTCGGTACTCCACTCTTGTTACTTCAGGTACGTGTATGCATGCTATAATCTAAACCAGCTATTTCGTTTCTTTTCATTTTGTTGTGTAAGAGCGAGTCATCTTTCTTGTACTGCAAAAGGAAACAAAGATGGTAGAGCTCGATGTTGCACAAGCATGGAAGACCACGTACAATAGTGTCACAAATCAATGCATGATATGTTCTCAACTAACTATATGGATTGGGAACGTACTTAATGACTGTTTCGATTGACTGATTATTTATTTTCTGGGATTATTGATTTATGTAGGTAACCCGTCTAAGATGCGGAGGTTTCATATTTGCATTGCGCATAAACCACACCATGTCTGATGCCGTCAGTCTGAGCCAATTCTTGAACGCAGTTGGGGAGATGGCACAAGGAGCAGATGAACCTACTGTTCAACCAGTGTGGGAGCGAGGGCTCTTGGACGCTCGAGATCCCCCGCAGGTGACATGTACTCATCACGAGTATGGCAAAGAGACTGAATCTCACCGGGGCTCCGTTGTCGCAACCATGGAACAACCCGATTTGGTCCAACGCTGTGTCTATTTCGGCCCCAAGGAACTAATGGCTACTAGGGCACATCTCTCCCCAAGCCTTTCCAGTACTTGCTCCACATTCGAGTTGATAACAGCTTGCATGTGGAAGTGCCGCACACTTTCACTGGAACTTGATCCAAAAGAGGTTGTTCGTATTTCACTAGTGGTCAATGCTCGAGGAAAGAAAAACAATTTGACTGTGCCTGTGGGATTCTATGGAAATGCAATAGGATTCCCGGGTGTGGTTACAACCGCCGAGATCTTGTGTAAGCAGCCGCTGGGATATGCTGTGGAGTTAGTGAAGGAGGCGAAAGGAAAAATGAACAAAGAGTACATTCAATCTTGCGCAGATCTTATGGCAATAAGAGGATGGCCTCCACTTACATTGGCGGGAAACAACTTCATACTTTCAGACAACACACGTACCGGTGTGGGAGAGGTCGATTTTGGTTGGGGCAGGCCAGTGGTTGCTGGACCGGCCAAGTCTGTCAATCTGATTAGCTTCTATGTTCGAGACAACAACCAAAAAGAGAAGTATGGGATTTTGGTACCGATATGCTTGCCATTCTCATGTGTGGATAGGTTTGAGCAGGAGCTGAGGAGCCTATTATCGTAAAACAAGATGCATATTGTGTGCTCTGATCATAAATCCAGACAACAAATCAGGTTCTCTTTACAATCTTGTTAAGAGAATTCTTACTAGCTTGATCGATCTTCACCATGACCTCTACTAATTTGCGATATTCTGAGTTATCGCTGCATCCTGGAGATCTTCTAGTTCTTCTGTCTAAGGCCCTTTAATTGTTTCTTTTTTTTGTCTTTCTGTTTTTGTTTTTCCGAGAGAAGCAAGCTAAGGGCTTACTCATCGGCCCTAGTCAAATTTTATTTGTTTCCGTGTTGTTTTCATCTTCTGTATGGTATGTTACAAACAGTAATAAAAAAATAATAAAGTTGGTTTGTCATCGATCTCCACGTTCAATGTTACTCTATCTTCGCAATTGGGAGAACAATATACATGGGCTAGGCACGGGGTCAGTTCCGGTGTCGACATAGTTCATGTAATGATTATCACTTAGAGAACTTATTATTACCATTTGGAGTTTGTTGTGGTGTCTTATCATTTTAATCCTTTGAACTTATGTTACTAATTTAAGGGCTTGTATTACTATTTGAACTTATTATCATTAGGCACACCAAGTGGCCTTTTTTTTTCTTTTAACATTATAGCTTACTATTTTGAGAACTCATGTCATTATTAATAGGGAAAATGCCCATATAGTCAAACACAACAAAACTAAACCTCATTCTAATAAAAATCTTTTATCCATACCCATTCCAATAAATATTGAGTGAATTACAAATAAACCCTTAATCTAATAATTAAACTACCACTTCTCTCTCTCAATTCCTCCCGATCAGATCTAAGAGACCTCTCTCTCTCTCT
>NC_020495.1:24203689-24206830 GCF_000184155.1 Fragaria vesca subsp. vesca
GTTCGTCGTCAATCAATCCACATCCATGTCGTTCTTCGTCGCTGCGCCGAGTTCGTCGTCTTCAAGACCTCCCACCAGACGTCGACGTCTACATAGAGGCAAATAGATCTTCTCTCTTAGTCTTCGGAATCCATTTTGCAGGTGCTTTGACTTTAGTAGATCCAGTGAGGAATGGTGCATGGTAAGAGAGTGGATCTAGCGAGTAAGGGGTGCATGGTAAGAGAGTAGATCTAATGAGTGAAATAACTGATTACTGGCATGGGGTCATTAATTTTTCTTTTGGTTTCATTTTGGTTGGAAATTGTCTTCTTCTTCGTTTTTATGGCTTTAATAGATTATTGGGGGTCAGTGCTGAGGTCAATAGCTAATTACTGGGGTCAGTAATTTTTCTTTTGGTTTTGTTTTGGTTGAAAATTGTATTCTTCTTTGTTTTTCTGGCTTTAACACATTATTAGGGGTCAATATGAAGGTCAATAGCTAATTACTAGGGGTCAATAATTTTTCTTTTGGTTGGAAATTGCCTTCTTCTTCGTTTTTCTAGCTTTAACAAATTATTAAGGATCAGTACTGAGGTCAATAGCTAATTACTGGGGGTCAATAATTTTTATTTCGGTTTCGTTTTAGTTGGAAATTGCCTTCTTCTTCTTCTATCTTCTTTGTTTTTCTGTGCTTTGACAGATTATTAGGTGTCAGTACTGAGGTCAATAGTTGATTATTGGGGGTCAGTAATTTTTCTTTTGGTTCCGTTTTGGTTGGGAATTGCCTTCTTCTTTCATCTTCTTTGTTTTTCTGTGCTTTGACAGATTATTGGGGGTTAGTACTGAGGTCAATAGTTTATTACTGGGGGTCAGTAATTTTTCTTTTGGTTTTGTTTTGGTTGGGAATTACCTTCTTCTTCTATCTTCTTCGTTTTTTTGTGCTTTAATATATTTTTTCTGGCGACCAGTGACTGAGGAGAGAGAATCTGGTGATCGGAGTCCGGCGAACGAATACCGGAATCCGGTGACCGGTGACGTTCCGGCCAAGTTTCTCTCTTCCATTTTCTCTCTCTATGCATCTTTAAAGGGTGATGACAAAATAGTTCTAAATTAATATTGTTTGTTAAGACTTTAAATAAGATTTGTTCATTTGGGCATAAAAGAAGCTACCTTATATTTAAATGGGCTTTTAAAAAAGATATTCATTGAAATGGGCAATGAGGAGCTAAAATTAGTATTAAATGGGCATTTTCTCTAGTTAATAAAAGGTTCCCTCCTGAGAATCGATCTGTAATAAGTTATGACATCAATTGTATATATAATCGATCTGTTCCGAGAATCAATAGTTTAATTTCATAAGTTCTTAAAATTATGAAACACATTGTTTCTTCGAAAGCCTTTAAAATACCTGATTATACAATTATACGACCCAAGGCAATGATATATATATATGTATATATACACATACAGTTCCTATTCAGAGCGAAGCTTCGTTATGAAATTAAAGTGTAAAGTTTTTTATTTGACACACTTTTCGGTCATATTTCAATATCTCCACAATTCAGTTTATTAATACTAATGTATAGATTATTTATGTAAAATTTCATTCAAATTGATGATCGTTTATGTACTAAATTAGGTTAAATCAATGAATGGACCATAAATATGTCTAACAAGAATTGTTATATATATCCTCCTGTTGAAACAATAATAATTGATCATCTAAACAGTCCAATCACAGCTTCACCTTTTAAAATCGCTATAGAAGATCCAGACACTAAGAAAATTAACCCAGATACTAAGAAAATTATTGAACAAAATAATTATACAAACCAAAGTCTAGTAACCATAGGAGCCCAGTTAGATAAAATAGAAACAAAGGTTGACAACATATCCTCTAAAGTTAATAACCTACCACAACCGAAACCATAAACTCCTTTAGTTCATTTTTGTGAATTAAATAAACCTACCCTAAATCCTACTTCTTCAGTTCAAAAGATTGAACGAATGTTAGAAAAATTAAAAACTGAAACACCTGAACCCAGTAGGATTGCTGTAATTCATACCCAACAAACCACTTTTTTCAATTCTTCAGATAGCGATTCTAGTAACACTAGCCAAATTAAAGATTTAAACCAAATGTTTCAAACTTTAAATCTAGATCGGATAGTTCATCCAAAGAAGCGACCTTTTAAAACCTGGACAGAACGTCCTCTCCCCTTAGATATACAACCCACTAATCATCTTAATAATCAATTCTCAGTTTCTTCTGATAAAACTTATGAATAGAACATTGATAATTTATCAGAACAAGAAATCTTAAATAAATTACATCATATGTCTATGGCAGCTAATAGCTATGTCACTAATCATAATTTCACCCAGCCTGAAATCATTGCCATACTTTCCACTGGATTTACAGGAATGCTTCATTCCTGGTGGGAAAAACATCTCACTCCTGATTCTAGATCATCCATTAAATGAGATGAAGATGAGACTCCCATCTTCGACGAACGCACAGGGATGGGAATTTCTGATGCTGTTAATACCTTATTTTACACAATTATTCTACATTTCAAAGGAACCCCTAGTCACATCACATCCAGAATTCATGATGAACTCAGTAACCTTAGGTGTCCTACCTTAAGTGATTTCAAATGGTACAAAAATGTTTTCATTTCTCGAGTTATGCTTAGAGACGATAGTAACCAACCATTTTGGAAGACCATTTATGAATTTTTCTTTCAAAATTATTTGCTCATAAAATCAGACAAGTTCTTAATAATGAAACAGGTCACATAAACTATGATTCTTTAACTTATGGAAACATAATTACAGTTATCCAAAAAGAAGGATTAAGAATGTGTATAGATATGAAATTGAATGCTCAGATAAAATCAGATAAGAAAACAGCCAAATACGAATTAGGAAATTTTTGTGAACAACATGGCCTACCTCCCTTACCTCCTTCAAGGAGAAAAAAGGCAAGCAATAAATTTATTCCTTACCATTCAAAAAGAAAATTTACACCTTACAAAAATAACTTTGAGCCAAACAAATTTTATTCCAAAAACAGATTTCGCAAAAATTGGTCTAAAAAACCAAATCACCAACTAAAAAGTAAACATTTCAATAAAAGTAAAACTAAATGTTTTAAATATAA
>NC_020495.1:24206930-24220818 GCF_000184155.1 Fragaria vesca subsp. vesca
CGTCGTCGTCGTCGTCTCTCTCTCTCTCTCTCTCTCTCTCTCTCTCTCTCTCTCTCTCTCTCTCGGCCTGGTGCGGCCGGCCGGTGAAAAGCAGTTAGGAGGGGAGCCCACACTACTCCACGAAGCTGCTGGCAATAAGATGGGGACCGGTAGTCATCATCCATCGGGAAGCCATTGTTAGGGCATGAGGAAGGACCCACATTTCCATAGCAACCCCAAAAACGCCGTAGTGTTTGGAGTCAACAAAATGAAAATTTGTAGTGTACAGAGAAGACGCAGACTCGTCGTCGTCGTCGTTGGTGTGCCGTGACCGTGGGGCTTTGAAGATTTTCGACCATCATTGACTCATGCAAGCATTCTAACCTAGCTAGCTTGCCCTTCTTTTCCGAGTCAAGTTCGAACCCACCATATATTTGTTTCTTCGTCTTCTTCAGCCCATAACTTACTACTGCTCCTTTACAGTTTAATTTTCTTCATCAATATTGTGTGGGAGAAATAGGGAGCTTAATTAGTTGATTTTTCCAAGACGGCAGGGCCGGGCTTAACATAGTTTCACAGTTCACACCAAAACTATAGTTGTTGTCATGAGTGTGTGTTACGACTAGAGACAAACGAGAGGCAAATGATGACAGATGAGGAATTCACGCACCTTAGCGAGCTTGACTAATGCAATAATGAAATAAGATTCATTTATAAATGAGGATGAGTTCACTTAATTTGATTGACTAATGCAATTATAAAATGTCATTCATTCTGAAGTGGAGTAATTGGAGATCATCTATTAGATCATCAAGTGAGAGTGAGACTAATGGATGAAACATATATTCCGTAAATTTTAGCGTGAAATTATTGTTCTGATCACACTGATGTATATACGTTTAAAAACTCTAGATGGCTTGAGGAGAGACAAAATTATCGATTTTATACATAATATGATTAATACTAAATGAGCATTTGCCTTTTATTTGGGATTTATATGTTTGTATTGAATGTTATCTGATCAATAAGGAGATGACCTACAGATAATGATGCGTGTTTAGAACACTAGATAGCTTAATTAACTAATGCATTGAGTAAGGTAGATGGTTAGTAACAAACTATAACATAACATTTCCTATAAAAAAAAAAAACATACTATAACATGGAAGATGATCATTGACCAAGTAGGATGAACACGCCTCAATCCGAAGAAGAAATAAAACATAACAGGAATTAATGTCGACACAAACTTCAAAGACACGAGGCTAATAACCTCATTAGACTCGAATCACTCGATGCAATCTACATGAATTACTGGTGTCAAACTCTTTCAAAAGAAACGGCATGAGTCTGTTTCATGTTGAAGAAAATGCAATATGCAGAAACGTATATAATATGTCGCCATCCCTCATCACTTGAGGCCTTGAGCCAACTGACGTTAAATTATAATGAGATGATATATATCCGCATGCATTTCCGTCATTCTATTTTCACACTTAACACTGTCACTATTATATGCCAAATTCTTAGTACAACGCAATGCGTTCCTGGCCTATTTGTTCATATGAAAACTTCACGATACCAAAGTAATTGGATCAAATACTATTTCTCCACATGAAATTAAAAAGATCATTGAAAATAACAGACCTATAAACTTGTTATATGCTTATATTAATTGCATTCATCCTTTCGTCTTTCAAACAATCTCATGAACTATCTTGTGAACTTGGGAGAGTATGACATATAATTTGTCCCAATTACTTATAAGCGTAAAGAAAACAAGTAGAAGTGACCAGCTAAATCAATTAGCCCTCAATGAGTTGCAAAAGCCAAAAGGTGTTTCGCTTCTTATCCTTAGCGCGATAGCACTTGTTGTTTTCATAATACGAACAAACGGTTTGATTAATTAATCAGTTACTTCAATTTATATTAATTTTGATTAATTTACAAGAGGCAGCCATTTGATTAATTCCATCTGATTGAGAAAAATACAGTTTTCGTTCCTTTCATGATTGTTTATGCATATATTCCATCTAGGGAGTACTTAGTCAACTCACGCCCTTGAGCAGTACCGAAAGCATGCGACATGCCCAGAAAAAAACTAAATCATGCAACAATAATTAATTAATTTATTTATTTATTTTTCTCTCTTTTATGTAAGAGGAATAGTGACTAACTTCTTGCTCCTATCTAAAGAAAAGGTACATAGCAAGGGAGACTACGCCAAGATCTTGCTAGAAGATAAAGTAATACACAAACAAAGCTATGATCACTATAAGAAAAGAAAACCAAAGCTACTGACAAAAATAACAAACAACAGTACGTGAAAAGAAAATAAGTATCAAGAGAACATATAAGCAGAATGTCTGTGAAATTATGACCAAAAAAAGGGAGAATGAATTGAGGTGACTCATCCCACCAATGAAGTCTCTCATATGAAGCTTGATCCATAATTTGCCAACTTATCTGCCATGGAGTTTCCTTCACGATAGGTATGAGTTAAACGGATTGCCATTTGGTTTAATTTGATATGGAGTAATCTATACATCATCTTGCTTTAACTCGTCAGTTTCTCATCTTCAATTATGTTAAACTGAATCTTAATTAAGACTTGAGGGCCTCACAAGTCTTTTACTTAATAAAAAAAAATTAAATCTTGATAAAGTTAATAATAATACTATCAATGAGTTGTATCGTATAAGGTTCGTGGTCATTTGAATGTGTTAAACATGCCACACTAGACAAACCTCAACTCATCAAGCCCCTCATTATTGTGGTACCTACTTTTTGTACCTAAAACTTTAACCTAACAATTATATATATATATATATATATAATTATTATCAGGTCCAAATATCATTATTTATTTAAAAGGTACGGATTTTCTTAATTAACCCACTTTTAGATCATATTTTCTCATCTTAACCGTTCACATTGTAGATATATATAAGTAGGTCATCTCTACAAATTTTCAGCCAAATTGATAATCGTTAAGACATTTAAAAATGTGATTTAGAACTAAAAACATGAATGGTTCAGGTTGAACAGTTTCAATTCGTTCATTGATTTAATTCATTTTTGATACCTTAACGGTCTTCAAATTAGCTAAAAATTTGTATAGATGATTTACTCTTATATATCTACAGTGTGAACGGTTAAGATAAGAAAATATGATCGAAAAGTGAGTCAAATTTAGAAAATTCATACATTTTGAATAAATAAGAATGTTTGTATATGAAAATGTCTATATATATACATATACAGGGCTTCTCAACTGCGGACGTCCGCACCAATGGTTTTGGTACGGATTTTCATTTTTACACCACTTTTCGATCGAATTTTCTCATCTCCACCGTCTAATATCTAGATAATATTGTGTAGATCATCTCTGCAAAATTTCAGCCAATTTAGTAATCATTAAGGCCCTCAAAATTGCGTCTTTCTGTTATAAACATGAACGGTTCATGTTTGACAGAATTCAATCCGTCCATTTGTTTTTTGAGTTTGAGGGCCTTAACGATTACCAAATTGGCTGAAATTTTGCAGAGATGATCTACACAATATTATCTAGATACTAGACAGTGGAGATGAGGAAATTCGATCGAAAAGTGGTGCAAAAATGAAAATCCGCACCAAAATCATTGATACGGACGTCCGCAACTGAGAAAAATCCTATATATATATATATATATATATATATATATAACAACACCATGATACACACACGGGTTGGATATGGCCTTAATACCTAAGAAAGATTAACATAATAGACAAGTTCATTTTCTATTAGCTTGTTATTTCATTTATGAAAAATGGGCTATCGCGCCTATTAGCAAAAGCAGAAAAGCAAAACCACATCTCATTCATTTAAGCGTAAAACTCACACCCAAATGAATTGAAATACCGGCTATTGCCTAGCTTCCTGAACTTGAACTAGTAATCTTCTACTTAATATTCCAAGAATATGAATAAAAGAATTATAATAATATTCTAGAGCTATCTTAGATGAGTGTGGAATATGTTTATATAAATTTAACAAACACCATGATAGAGGACCAGCAAGGAATGATGTTGACGAGAGCTAGTGGAGATGATGAACCACATCACAACATAAAGCATACAATTAAGACATTAAAACCCATATACGACACCACATTAGCTAGTGCTTAGCTATTTTTGTTTTGCGATACACTTTTTAGGTACTTGTCTACACCACTTCCAAATTATTAATTAATAGTTGCATATACGTACATTTCTAGCCTTCTACCAGGTGGGTATTGATATGTACAAAACAACAAAATATATGAAGCAAAACGTGTGGTTTTATGGTTTATGCACGTGACACGTCCCATGCTATTCGATCATCTCGGGCGGGTATGTGCTTGTGTTCATCTTACTATTATTTCTTGTTTCCTTTTTCTTTCAACTCTGCATAATTTTAACTCAACTTTCACTCTCTTCCCAACTCTATTGCAAAAATCAACTTGGAACAACTTGCTCCAAACAAAATGTTAGTTCCTCTTACATAATCCAAAGAAAGCTATTAATCGATCGAAACTAGGACCGGTCTAAGCTCTCACATTAACGATCGATAGAAAATTTGAATTATGGACTGAGTTGGCTATCAAACATTTATATCTCATTCGATTCAAAGCCTAGATATTTTTCATTGAACTTCAATGAAGATACCACAAGCCAAGAGTGAAAAGGAGAACTAGAGAGATATCGACCTCATAAGAATCCGAATCGTACTCAATCGAGGACACACTAGCCTATACGTTAAAAAAAAAAGGATCGATGTCCTTGATAAATATCAAACATAACTAACATTTTTTTGTTTTTAAAGAAAGGTCGTATTGGACTTTGTATTTAATAAAGATTGAGATTATATGTACATGACTTACCCAAATAGGGTCACATAAGAATCAAGTCATGCAGGGTACCCTAAAGTAACCCTCATACAATCTACATGTGATGAAGCATAAGAGAACAAAGAACAATTAGAACCCTAGACTTGCTAACAACTACCTTATTGGGGGGTTCCAAAAAAACATATTAAAAACCTAAAAATCTAGATTAAAAACCCTAAAAAGACTAGCCCAACCTAGGTCAAGCCCAGTCCTATAACCAGCACCATGGAGGCCCAATGAAAACCTAGCACCCACCAACCACACACACCTCGTCAACCGCTTGAAAACTCACAGCCGTCAACACCACCATCTCGATCTAGAAGAGTAGGGAGGGAGACACCCCTCACCACCAACCGGAAACGAACCAGTGACCCTATAGCCATCGTCGACCATAGCTTCGAACAAGTGAACGAACAACAACCAATCAGACAACCACCGTTGCAAATCTCCACCGCTTGACGACCTCTACTTCCATTGCTTGACCCACCATGCTTCACCCGTCCTCGCACAGGATGAAGAGACTCACCGGTCCGACCCGGCCTCACACCTACCCCAGAGGTAGCAAAACCCTGTCTGACGACGGCCGAGAGGCTCGCCGCCGAACAAGGAGAAGAAAAACTAGTGGTCGCTCTCTCTAAGGAGCAAATAAGTTATGTTCAACTAATTTAGTGACACTACCAAACATAATTAACATGATAGTGTGTTGGTGTCATAGTTCATATCTTCATATTTTTGGTGTACATCTTAAAACACAAAGTATATATGTTCTCCAAAACCCTAAATAGACCAACTAATTTTGTTGTCCGCTCTAGTTTTGAGACATCATTAAAGTATATCATCACATTTCCACATGCATAAGAGCAACACCAACAACTTTTGAATTTTCTCTCTATTTTACAAAAAAAAGAGAGGTTGTTTTGCTCTAACACAATCATTATAACTATCCTTAAAACAGGAATAGTGATGAGAAATACAATAAAAGTTCCATATATTTACAACAATCTCTAAAAGTTTTGGGAATGATTTAGAGAATAATGATGAACGCTGTAAAATAGAGAATTTTTTGGAGTAAGAGAAGAAAATGTTTGATTTTTGTTTCCTATAAAAGTAGCGGATTCTACACACCAAGATACACTTACACCACCAATATGCAAGTCACCCCATTGGAGATGCAAAGATAGAATGATGACTAGAAATCCGCAATTCCTTCCTCTAGCTTTTCATCTTGATCTAATCAGATTAAGCGCTAATAATTATTTCTTACACCGCAGGTCCCCACTTCATGTGTCTGAAACATTTGGACTAGTTTTTTGGGTTTCAATTTTGTTAACAACGTTCGCATATATGCATGATAGTGTCACGTGGATGGTTGGATCAAATAAAAGGCTAAAATTGCATGTTAGACACTCGGTTGACTTGCAACTTGGTGAGTTGGTGCGTCTAAGAATTTTCATCTTATAGAAACTATAAAGAAGCTGCAGAAAATGTTCCGATAACTAATTATTGCATGGCCTTGAAATACATCCAACTAATATTAGAAATTTGATATTTTAAAGGAGTTCAAAATTTGGAGAAAAAAAATATTCTGAAGTAGGCCAACCAGAAACAATTATCTTTACATAGACCAATAATGATAGCCCAAATTATACTATTAACTATGTACGTAGTGATCCGGATAAATAAATAGTAATTTCCCCATTTAGGAGTTCAGCAAATGGAGGCTCATCATATCTAAAACAAAAAAGAAATTAGGGAGGGAAGATATATAAGATATGATTCTATGCAAGAAATGCAACTCAAGAAAGGAATCTTAAGTTTCAAATGAATCCAACTATAAGATATGATTCTCATAAAATATGTGATTCAATGAGGGCGTTTGATATTTATAGTAGTGTTAATAATATTCCGTCGTTTATAGTAATGAACAATGATGTTTCATTCTGAAAAAAACACAAAAATGATGTTTGAAGTCAAATGAAATGTAATCTCTTTGTTTATATGAAGTCTTTAAAACCTTCAGTTGAACTTGCAGAATATACATCCATTTTCTTCCTTCATTTTCTTATAATTGTATCTAGAAACATGTATCATCTAGGCACGGTGTTACTCTGGACCACCTTCCCCACATGTAATGTACTGCTGCTCTTGAGTTGAATCTCTGTCATGAGTTCTATGATTGAATTATCCAAAATTTAAAAGCACAAGATTATTTGTTTAGTCCTCAATTATGGATGAGCAGATATATATGTACACATTTACGATGTCTTGGCTCATAATGAGTCCATACACCAAGCAAGTTGAACTGAGGTACTAGCCCCACTAGCTCCACTTACTTGGGTCTGTTTCAAGTGTGTCACTTATGTTTCTATTACAAAAAATAAAAATAAAATAAAATAAAATGAAATCCCTAATTATCTTGTGTACATTTTCTGATTTTCCCAGTCATTTCTAACAAGGTGATGTTTCCTTACAGAAAATCTGTAGTGTATAATGTGTAGTTCAATTATAAGTGTAGTATATTATGTGTATAATTTGTAGTATATCATATTCAGTATGGTAGTTCAATTTGTAAATAAATTGGCTCAGCGGAATAGTATGCTATATTGAGACTATTCTATCTAAGTATTGAACTAACTTAACTTTATATTTGGGAAAATTTTAACAAGAGTACATGACGTATGACGTATGAGTCACTGAGAATTAAGGTGAATGTACTTTACAAAACATCACAAGGATACATGAAGTTCAAAATCCGACTCAACATCTATACATACCATTAGTTTGGCTGTTAGTCTATATGATTCCGTCAATTTTATAAGGGCAAATTCGTCTCTTCAGTAGTGATAATGAAAAAAAGAAATAGAAAAAAAAAAAAACAGAAAATGGAGATAAGGGCCTAGTTCGTGGCTTCATTGTTCTGCACCCACCGAGGTGACCAAACCTTTATCATCTTCTCCAAACACTAATCAGATTGAAACAGATACTTGGATTTTGCATCAGTAGTGAATATAAATGGTAGAGGATTTTCTGGTGTAAAGATTTTTGATGAAGGTTTTATGAGGTTCTGGTCTGAAGCACAACACGGCGAAGTTGACGATTCAAGGCCGAAAGCTTGGACTATCAATACGGCGAGCAAGGGGAGACCGAACACCCATGAAACTAATATGGGCACCCTTCTCATCGTCTTCAAGCACATACCTCGGAAGTGATCTCAGATCCGGAATCAAATCCAAAGCTATAACTGTCTCACCTCCCTCAAAAATCGAATTGTTTTAATCATAGTTACTGAATCAAGCTCGGCTCTTCCAAAATTTGGGTTTGCTCGAAGAGGGAGAAATTGGGTTGTGGGTTGTTGGAGAGGAGAACGAGAGGGGTCTTGGATGGAGTGAGGGAGAGAGAAATTGGGCAGTGGTAGCCGCAGAGGGAGAGGACTTGTGGGTCTCAGATGGAGAGAGATCAAGAGAGAGATTGTGTATAAAAAGACTAAATTGTCCTTTCAAAAATTGATAATGGCACAAGGGTTAATGGTGTTATTGACGACATGTTTTAAAAAGAGAAAATTAGATAAAAACCCAAAATACTAGACCTCTTTTAAGATAAATCCATACATATTTTTCTTTTATGGATTAAATTCAGTGTGCTACCCTGAACTTTAGGTCACTCATCAGTTGTGTCCCTCATCTTTTTTTTTCATCACGTGTACCCTTGAACTCTCTAAATCCATCAGGCTAAGACAAAAATTTAAATTCGATCCAAACATGACGTCAGCGTCTTATGTGGAGGAGATAGGATGACCCACAGTTCAACTTCTAAGGGCACAAACGTCATTCTAACCCTCATTTTCATTTTGCTTTGCCTTTTTTTTCTTGTTCTCTTGCACTGTCTCTGGCAGTCCTTCCGCCACCGAAAACGTGGTCGTCGTCGAGCTCATGCCGCGGGAGCACATCTCCTCTTCCCAACCCTTGTTGTCGTCATCTACCACGTATGCTAGCAAGTTCGTCGAGGTTCCTGCGTCGCTGCATCATTAACGCCTTGGACAACACCGGTACCTTCGTCGGCGGCGTGTGTTGCTAGAACCTTCTGGAAGGCACCGATTGGGTCTGACCTCGCCTTCGTCGGAGGAGGGTTGACTATGTGCAGATGGCCTTGGAATCGAAAGGATGGGTTTGGCGGGGGAGGAGAGTGAGGGTTTGTGGTAGAGGTCTTGGGCTAAGTGATCGAACTCAGGTATGACTGCAAGGATTCCGGATTTCTAGGGGCGGGTGAAGCCGACGCGGTGGTTGGTGATGGTGATTGAAGGAGACATTGCCGCACTCCACCCACAACTAGCAACATACACTAGGTTGAAATTAGCGTTGGATAGAGAATGAGGATTTTGATTTTGGGGGTGGTGCCAATGGATGTATTGTGAGAGAGTGGGTGTGAGTTTGGCGAATTTGGTGAGACTTGAGGGAGAGCTTGGAGGGCTGGCCATGGGCGGAGGTGCAGAGATGCACACGAGGGAAGATAATGAGAGGCAATGAAGAAGAAAAAGAGAAAAAGAAGAAAAAAAAGATAGAAGAAAAAAATTATTGTGATAAGGTGTAGTTTAGAGTTTTTCTCTAAATTAATAATTAAAAATTAGAAGTGGGTCCCTTCTGTCTTCTTCAAATCAGATCATGACGTCATTCTTGAGCAAATTTGAATTTTTTTTTTTCTGTTTTGATAGATTTAGAGAGTTCAAGGGTACACGTGATGAAAAAAAAAAATGAGAGACACAACTGATGAGTGACCCAAAGTTCAGGGTAGCACACTGAATTTAATCCTTCTTTTATTTTACACCCACTCCACATAAGCAAACATACCATATAGAGCAAATGTCTATAATTAATAGTTTTATTCATTTTTCGGTTTTTCTAATTTGCCTTTCAGACAGTAGAAAGCTAAATTTGGTATATTTCTCAATTTTAGCATCAATTTGAAACTCATATACTAGCTAAAATTTAGTTGGATTTAACTTTGTCATAATCAATTACATTCTTTAATTTCTTACCTTGTTATTACTAACTTGAGTTTATATATAGAGAAAATTAGATAAAAACCCAAAATACTAGATATATACAGAAGTATGTCATTTGTAATAGGATGATACTTTTCATTCCTAAGCTCACATTTGGTGTCTCTTTACATAGTCGAAAAATGTCTAATTGTAAGGTACACGTTCTTGTTCTTTGATTAATTTTCTTCTTTTTAAGTATATTATTATATCATTTCCCATCCTAATCGAGAGAACATTTTACTCTCTACTACTTACGTTTCTAATGTACCTATTAAGTAGGGCATGATATGATAATATACCTAAAAAGAAGAAACCCAAAATTGGGTTTAGGGTATAGGTTCAAGGTATAGGGTATAGGGTTTAGGGTTTAGGGTATAAGGTTTAGGGTTTAGGGTATAGGGTATAGGGTTTAGGGTGTAGGGTGTAGGGTGTAGGGTATAGGGTTTAGATTAGGGTTTAGGGTTTAGGGTGTAGGGTTTAGGATTTAGGATTTAGGATTTAGGGTTTAGGGTTTAGGGTTTAGGGTTTAGATTAGATAGGGTTTAGGGTTTATGGTTTAGGGTTTAGGGTTTAGGGTGTAGTGTGTAGGGTTTAGGGTGTTTAGGGTTTAGATTAGATATCTTATTTATATTATATTTTACCTTATGTGATTGGAGTATGAAGAGAAATTTTAAATACACAGCTTTAATATCTTAATATACACCTCTTACTTAATACACTACCTATCAAGTTTTTCATTTCAATATTATACTTAATACACATCCCAAACTGTCTAAAATGCCCTTAATTTATGAAATATTCCGTTATTTAATATAATTAATATATATTTACTATTTGGTACCTCTTTTTACATATTATTTCGTCTAATTTTTGCTTTAAATTTTTGGTTATCATCGTTCAATTTATAATCAAATGATTATTGTTATATCTCAACTCTAAATCACCAATACAAGTTTTCAAAATTCACAAGAGCACAACTGTAGAAGTACAGTAGCTATTAAATATAGATAACTAGTTATTCGATAAAACATGTCATGATAAAGA
Source organism: Fragaria vesca subsp. vesca (assembly GCF_000184155.1). NCBI lineage: Eukaryota > Viridiplantae > Streptophyta > Magnoliopsida > Rosales > Rosaceae > Fragaria > Fragaria vesca. The sequence continues at coordinate 24,217,902 of NC_020495.1, forward strand.
TGCAGTATTTGACAATATGATATGCAAGATCAAACTAAAGATCAAACTAAAGCTGATAAAGATGCAGTACTTGACAATATGATCTGTAAGATACAAAATTAAAGCTGATACGGATAAACAAAAAAAAAAAAAGACAACCAAAATGAATTGTGGAGAAGAATTAGGGTTAGAGGAGAAGACATGTTTTCGAAAATTTTAGGGTAGAAGACGTTGAAAAGAATACTTCTAGCGTGATTTTTTTTTTTAATAATAGATGTATGTTTTGGTCATTTAGCTTACTATAAATCTCAACAGAAACATAAAATAGTAAAGATGTGTATTAAGAGATTAGGGGTGTGTATTTAAAATTTCTCGAGAATGAATTGTTTTAATCTAGATTTTTTCATAAAAATAAAGAAAACTACATGACTCTTGCAAATTGATTGAAAAATGTTAGTGTTAGAAGAAAAACTCATAATCAAGGTATTTAAGACAACATCAATTAAGATTATTTATTATATTAATATGTTATAGTTGAATTGTGGCAATTGTGTAAAATTTAGAAAAAATAGGACATAATATTTATCATAATTGATACATTTTAGATGTCTATCACATAGAAATATTAAATGGGTTTTATTTAAAACCACTCTTCAAAATTGGGTGTATATGAAAATTCTCCTTTTAAAAATGTGTAAGATTATCAACCTCATGTACCATTATGATGTTTTATAAAGTTGAGTAACCTTAATTCTCAATGGCTCATATGTCATGTATTCTTGTTAAAATTTTCTCTATAACTCTATATATAGATATTCTATCATTTGATTGTAATAGTAGATCAACTTCCTACATTTGTGGATTAACTCGCCTACACGGAGTGGACTACTATTTTAAAGTTTACCATTATATTGACCTAGTATTCCACTACTCGATTAATACAATAAATTGTCACACGTGACAATGTACATAAAAGGACCTGTTTATCCAACTCTAGAAAAGGCACAATTGTTAGAGATGATCGGCAAAGGTTTACACAAGCATAAATCCCACATACCGATCCTTTGGAAACTCATATATAAGAGGCAAAAGCCACTAGCTACCTGTAGGTACCTCCTTTTAGCAATGTCCTCGTATTTTTGTACTAACTAAATTATGTACTTAAGTCTTCATCAACTCCCACATTTGGAAGTAGTTGATTAACACGCATGGGCATCTTCTTCTTGATTGATCGATCAAGATTTTAGGGAAATGAACAAGAAGGATATGGAGGGTATGCAAGAGGTGCTTCCATATTTTGATGGCTATTTCCTATCAAAGCCACAAGTGTGAAAAGACACACCAAGATTGCTATTTGCATAAATGCCTTGGCAACCGAAAATGGTAGGCAATGATCAATTTTGTGAAGATGCATTATACATCTAGAGAAACTTTTAAATACTACAGGAGGACCATGTGGCAGTATGACGTGGTTCTACATCCCAATCAAATATTGACACATGTATTTATTACAACTGAAATATAAACTAAGGTTTTTCTATTTTTTTGTGAAATGATCTTCATGGGTCTTTGTTGGACTAGAGTTTAGGGTTTAGGGTTTGGGTCAGGGTTTAGGGTTTAAGGTTTGGGGTTAGGGTTTACGGGTTTACGGGTTAGGGGTTAGGGTCTAGGGTTAGGGTTTAGGGTCTAGGGTTTAGAGTTTATAGTTTAGGGTTTAAAAAGTAATAACAAACCTAAAATTGTCTTTGACAAAATAGCTGATGTAAATTTTCCTTAATAAAATCCATGTGTCAATATCTGATTTTTTGGTGGTGAGATGACAAGTGAGCCACCAATCCTAGGCAAGGGCAGTTCTAGACCGGGCCTAGCAAGGTCAGCTGAGTTGACCTTCAAAAGATCCACTAGCTCTCTGGGCCGCTTGCTGAGATACAGTCCCACAAGCATCGAGGCAGTTTCTTACTGGTAAGGATAGGGAGCTCCGTCGTTGTCTTGTGTAGCACTAGCCGAGGCCGACTGAGCAAACTCCATTGGACCAGATGCCCTAACAATTGGCTAACTGCAAGGTTTTGAGCATGGATCTTGAGGCGGCGATGGGATTCCTAGTGATGTTAGGAGTCCATGAGAACATAAGGGTTAGCACCCTCACAACCTAAAATTACTGTTGTTGACATGTCTGACGGTCCTTGGCAGCCTCTGGCCTTGTGTTCTAACAAACCACAAGACGTATAGAAACCACACACCCTTTCGTACTTGAAACTGAACATCACAGAGGTCAGATCCGTATCTTCCAAAGATCGAAACGTATTTTGGGGGGGGGGGGGTGGTGCTTGCTTCACGAAGGAGTCCAAGTTGTGCTTCAATTGAACTCTAGCTCGCGCACGAGAGAGAAGGTTTGGGTTATCATGGTGGAGGATACAGCCAAGAGTAGCACCTAACATATACAAAGCTTCCTTTGTCATGAGATCCGGTGGGAGGCCAAGAACCTCGACCCAATAAATGGGATAGATCTAATCGGAACTAGCGCAACATCCAACCTACCATCGTACAGTGTTAGGGCAAACATAGTCTTACGATAAAAGCACGGTCTTCCTTCTAGAATATGCTTCCGATTTTCTACATCATTGAACCTCAAGACGTAGCGCTCACCTTGAGCCTTGATTTGCAGCTTCCCCTTCAGATCCCATAGTGTGGCCATTGTCACCTTGAAAATTTGGGAACAACCTTCTTCAGGGAAGATAAAAGCCTGCTTACCGCGTACGAGTGTCTAGAGAAGGCCGCCACACCTGCAGCGCTGAAGGACACCTGACCACTCTCTAAAATAGCGAGTGTAGCTGCTAAACGAGAAACCTCGTCGACCATGATTACTGCCGGAAGAGAGAATTACCAAAAGTCTAACAAACCCGAGAGAGAGAGAGAGAGAGAGAGAGAGAGAGAGAGA
>NC_020495.1:24220838-24238667 GCF_000184155.1 Fragaria vesca subsp. vesca
TTACCCTTAATTTCATAAATTTAAACCTTCTCTGATTCATACTTGAATAATGAATACCAACCAAATCAAAAATGTTTTCAACCACTATAAGTGGCCTAATGGTCGAGGGTCAGGTATAGAATTCCTCAACCAGAATTCGATACACAAAGTTGTCAAAATAGCCAGGCACTATGTTACAATGCATAGTTGGAGCATTTCACATGCGTCCAGGAATATGTCTTATGACTATGAAGCGTTTGGGTTACCCTAACCCTATTGAAAAAAAGATAAAAAAAATATCATATATAGTTTAGGTTAAACCAACACAATGTTTTTGTTGATACAATGGATTAGCGGCCTGTATAACCCCTAATATCTATGTCTGAATGTGAGTAGCGGAACAAATATCCTTAACTTAGTAGATCTGTCAATAAGAACATAAGACGCTACTTAGATGAAGAGACCGCGGGTGGGCGGTCTTCTACACTCCAATGCCTAAGTCAGTATTAATGTTGGCAGAATAACCAAGGACTAAAAAATCGATATACATTGCCGAATTTATCATTTTTTTATGGTCCGAAAGTTTCTAATCCTACCACAAAATGTCATTCAAAATGTAGGAAATATTGCGATATTTCAGGAAAATCTCGATATTTACGAGATATCACCAATATGCTGTCTTCAATTGGTCCCAGATTTGAATATTTTGAACAAAAATTATTCCCCCAAAGTGGGGATTTGAACCCAGGTCGTCAATTCCTTTTGAAATCACCTTAACCAACTCTGCTAAAGAGTCACTTTGGATAATTCATGCAAATTCTTCTATATTTACACTCAATAATTTTCACATTCTTCACCTTAACCCTATATGGAAATTTTATCAATTTCGAGTTTGGCGGTTATAGCTAGTCTAAGCGTTGTCCAAGTGCGCCAGTTAGGCATATGTGCCTTCAATTTTTTTTTTTTCATATATCCACACAATCTCTGATTTGATTGATCTTTTATAATTATGATATTTCAAGAGAAATTTAGTTTAAAAAGTACTTGTTAATCCAAACTATACTTGTTAATCGAATAAGGGCTCTCAGACCTTGTGTAGGAGTTCTATCTCCCGCTTGACTAGGAGTTACTAGTTGTATTGCCTATGCCAGCTGGAACTATCTTCATTTCCTTAAAAAAAAACCCCCTCTTATAACATTAACGTGTGTACTTATAAAAAATGGAAATGTGCCTCCAAACTTCTTGGAGGGGTCTCGACTTGTGAAACCTAGATTTTGACTAGCGGCAACGGCGTTTTTCCTTTAGACTTGATGGCAGTGATTGTGAATTGAATTGGTATGGCACGGCGACCGCGTGGGGAGAATTCTCAGCGTTGATTGTGTTTGTGGCGAGAAGATTTCTTGGTCTTCTCAGATCATGTTGTAGATGCTGGATCTCCATCGACAATCTTGACAGCGTCATTGGTTAAAGATTAATAAGATTTTTTTTTTGTTCAAAAAGATTAATAAGTTGATTGATGACATTTTCCCCTTATTAAAGGAGATATAGCAAGCGTTCATTGAGGGATGGCCAACCGGAACCATACCTACATAGTTAAGTCAACCTTGGTATATATAAATCTGTCTCATTCCCTATCACTATAGCCTTCAGTATTAGATGAAGAGTTCATTCTTCTTATTTGGGGGAAACTTTAATTGATTCATAGATGATTACAACCTACAAACGCTTACAAGGGCTAGAATTTTGAGCATTGGTAATAAATGATATAAATTCAAGTGGAATCGAAGCACCAACCAAGCTAAGAAAAGTGTCATTTCATTAGTTGTGTAATTTATTGAAGGGTAGTGTGGCACATACTTCTCAAAAAAGAAATATTACTTTTGTATTTATTTATATATGAAGAATTTCCCAAATTATCATTTAGTCTAAAACTCAAAAAAATTCATATAAGAAAATAAAATATGCACCACCTACATGATGTTCTCTAGCGCAACCAATTCAAAAGGTAAATGCCCTAGAATCGCGCGACATCAATACTTGAGCTATGAAAATTCGTGTTGCTCTACAGAACAAAAAAAAAGTTAGTAGCCTTATTCACATCGAAGCATCGCTTCCATGTTAGTAAACTGAAAGTCTGTTCACACGTAAAGTTCGATCAGAGTCACTCATTGTCATCCCATTGTGGGATGTCATTAAAACAGACACGTGACTATAAGTTATGATAGAGATAGTGTCGTCATTTAATCGTTTTATAATTTTTTTATTTTTGAAATACATTAATTTATCGATACAACAAATACACTTACATTTATTGATATTTGTTCTAGGATATTCTGTCTCTTTCTAGATATTTTTTATGTGTGTCTTGGCCTTAAGCCAATAGGATATGTAGTTTGACTAGATCTATGTATTCATATCCTTACAATATTCGTATTGTGTAATTTCCTATATAAAGGGCTCCTATCAATGAATAAGATGATGATTCTCTTGCTATCTCTTTGTCTCTACACTTTATCCTTCATCACGTTATCATGCACTTTGTTCTAACCCTAGCGCTAATAGCCCACCATTTGTTTTCCAAACCCTAAAATCGGGCAACCTTGTTTTTCCCGATTTCCGACCAAAATTCCGACTGCCCTCCGCCGGAATTTTATATCCCTAGAAAGCTCTCTCCGACCCGGATCCAACGCTGCCGGTCTCACCCTGAGAACCGGCCGGAAAGTGTCCGAACCAGCCGCTGGAAGATTCCAGACCGCCGCCGCTAACGACCACCAGTTCACCACCTTCCCTTGCTCCGATCAACCTGAATTTTTGATAACAGCTTCCTCATCCAGAGCGGCTCCTCCTGTCAAATTTTCAGCCCCAAATTCGAAGTAAAAGTAGGCGAAACGTTGTTTCTCCTCTCGGTCGTCCGCTCCGCTGCTTTCTTTTCATCCGATCAAGCATCCAAGTGTTTATGGTATGTTTATTTTACAACCCTAAAACTCTTCCAAGTTCAATAACCTCGGGGGAGATAAAGTGTTTTCTCCCATTCTTCTACTCCATTCTATGCTTGGGTCGGTGTATTTGCAGGTACCAAAAATCCCGGAATTTTATTCGCGGGTCAAGAGTGTGTTTGATCAATCTTGTTTCCTTGTCCGGGTTGTGTATGATCAACCCCGACCTATCACCGGATTGTGTTTGATCAATCCGAGGTCTTTTTCCAAATTGTGTTTGATCAATTCACGGCTTTTCCGGATTGTGTGTGATCAATCCGAAGGACAAACCATTAAAAGCATTGTTTGTGACCTCTATCGAGTCTCATAACAGCTTGGTTTTGTATGCAAGAGCAATGTAACATTCTGCTCCTTTGAGTTTTGACGTACTAGATGCCTAAGGCGGATTTTCGCTTGGTATCTATGGAACCTTTCATAGGAAAGGATTAAACCACATGTTTTGACCCTCAGGCTAACAAGCTTAGATGCCGAGATTTCACATCTCATGCGCTTAAAGTCTTTGAAGCGCTACATCGACAAAAACCTTCAATGACAATCTGTGCAAAAAGTAATGACCACAAAGTACTGTGGAATGCACTCATGGAGCGTTTCTCGAAACGTTCATATAACTCTACTTGTTGAGTTATTAGTCAAGTGGATTGCTTACCACCTTAATTGACTACATATTATTGATGATCTTTTGTGGCATCATGATCCATAATCTTTAGCGGATTTGATCATCATTAAGTTCTCTAGGTCCTCCAAGTTGGTTTGGAATTACCAACGAGACTTGATTTTGATCATACAAACTAATTGTATACACGCTAATGTGATAAACTTATTTGGGATTATCCCCTAATGTGGGGACAACAATATGGGTCATGGCAACGACAGAAAACGTCGTGCCGATGTCTAGAAAAGAGGGGGAGGTGTCGCAGGCTCTAATAGCGACACTCCCGGTCTAGACACCATTTTGTCAAAACTACTCACGTCAGCTCATGATAATGCAACCGTTGTGGATCTTCGGATTACTGGTTCAAGATTGTCCAGCTCCTTCAAATTGTGAATGCATACAAAAAGGTACGGAAAATCAATATGAGGACAAGAACGTCCTCCTCATGATTTAACGAATTTTAAAGATTCGGATCCTGCTCTAGCTACCCATGACTTTGATGTCATCGGCTAGACATTGATTTTCGTTCCAAGCTATATGTACTAAGGCGTTGTATCGACGTCCTTCGTCTATTTGAGATCTCGATGTACTCACATTAGCAATAATGAATGCCCTGAGAATTTTTTCGAAGTTATGAAACTATTCTCCTCTTTTGGTTCGTATTGATTTACAAACAAGATGTACATTTTTACATCGTCCTTAGAAGCATGTTATATTTACAATCTACATGGTTAGATTGTGCCATTTTGGTCTCTTCCAAGTGAAGATGACGCACGGCCTTGCATCCTCAAGAAGGATCGCTAACGTGTTTCCGGTTAAGTCTTCTACCCTTTAGCGGATTTTCCATCATCAATTGTTCAACTAGGCTCATCCAAGCTCAATGTGATATCTTAGAATTGTCCGAAATTAAGGATAGTGGTTTCAAGTGTGTCTCGCACTACCGACCTTCCACGGACATGCCTGGTCATACTGACTTGGAGTTACCGAAAACTTTTGATTTTGGATCCCCCTACGCTATTAAACCAATTGCCGTCTTGCAAAAGACGTTGAAGACTTATCAAAACCGGAAAATTATCATCATGATCGAATCCTCTAGGTCCTCTGAGTTAGTTTATGTTCATGTCAAGGAGCTTTTGCTAACTAGTCATGGAGTTTACGACCTTAGAACGACCAAAAGGATTTGATTTTGATCATACACACGTCACTTTTGGCTAAGGCAAAAGCCTACACGCCACCTGCAAGCTTCACAGCTTCGCACATGCCAATTCTGCGAAAAACAGCAATCTGTCCATTCTGGAAAGTCAACTTCGTTTGAGCCTTGTGAACAGCTCCGGAAGAACCAGACAGTGAACTTTATATCATTGGAAAGCTCTACGAATCTAGTTTTCAGAACTTTTCACGGTTCGTCCATATCTATTTTAACGAAGAAGTTATGGCTGTTTTAGTGCGCAAAGGTCATTCTGCGCGGAAATTTTTATACACTCTCGGGATTGCAGCTTTTCGTAGCTTCTTTCAATCCTTCTAAATGGTTCAAGTGGAACTATTAACTCGCCTATCTACTCCTTGTAGATATGTCTCATCGAGACATGGAGTGCTTCGCAGATAGTGGAACTATCCACAACATTCTAAGGATCCGGCAACTATCTTTGGATTTTTGCATTTGTAAATCTTTTGTGACTACAATGATTGAATCATACTGGTCATTCAAGGACGCGGTTTAGTTTAAATCTTGATGCCTCATGGCACCATGATCAATGTCACAGATACCCTCTATGCATTGAGAGGCAATCGAACCATATTTTGCTTTAAAGACATTCCTGCTAATAGTTTTCATTTGAAAACACATTGTGAGAATGAACAAGAATTCTTTTGTGTATATCTTCTCATGAATGCGGACTAAAGCGCATCTTGGAGAAATTCATGAGTCAATCTAGTGGATTGTATGTCACTACGATTCGAATATCAAATCTCATGTTGTCGCCAAACATGATATTTGGGACATTGGCTCATATAGGCTTTAGTATGACCAAATTGGTCAACCTGGAAGAGATATAATAGTCCAAATTTTGAGAAATTCTCATGGACATCCATGCATTCTTCCGCTCAAAACGAAGACATTCGAGATCTAGCATCACCATGAAGCATGGTGGTGACCCGGGGGACATTGACGTCACCCGAACACGACTCCAACTTCTTAGAGGTCGTCTAGTCAATTCCTCAAGCAATTGAGGTGCACCGGCCTTCCCTCAATGTCGCATTGGCCCCCTACAATGCTCATTGCTCGTTTTGAAAGCCTATTCTTTAGCTAAATTAGGAGTGAGACCCTCCCACGCTAAATAACACAAAAGTGAACATTCTATTCTTACATCAAACTATGTAGATAGATACAACCAACTTGCGGACACTTTTTTATGCTTTATAGTGTTGCTTGAAGTGTTAACACACTGGTCACGTGTTTCATTATTATCTACTGCTTATGCTGCTTATACCTCTACGGGCTCACTACCCATTCTTTAAAGAAGTTTATTGGGATGTAAGTTAAAGTGTCCTGTACCCCATGTTCACACGCAATATGGTCTCACCGAGGCTATGACCAAGCAACTTTAGCTTGTCGCTTAAATATTATTGATGCACACCAATCTTACTATTACGTCTTGGGGCTATGCAATATTTGCATGCAGCTTTACTATTCATCTACGACCCACCATCATTGAATATTGTTGTACTACAGCTCGTGACTGTGTACCAGGATTAACACGAAATTGCAATCCTTGAGCTCGACAGGATTGAAACGGATCTCCAATCCTTGAGCTTAGCTAGATGTTTATTCTAGGTGCCAAATCGCACTGCCACTGCGCACAAAGATGAGTCATTTAAGATGAATAAATATTTAGGTTGGATGTGAACCTCCACCTATAATCCGCATATGTAGAAACCTTGTCAGGCGATCTCTTTTACTGCTATATTGCGGATGGTCACTTTGATGAGACAATATTCCCACCGTTAGGGGGAGATAAGAACACAAGTGTTCAAGTGGAACGACGTGAATTGTCATGGTTTGTCCCCACTAAGTCTCATCTTGATCCCAAATGCTTAAAGTGTTAAAGTGACGAGATCACATGCTGCAAATATGTCTGCAAGCAAGGATTGATGTCATATCAAGAGGATATGGCGCGACCAAATGAAGTTGGTCTTGGCGCCATCACCATAGATGGTGAAATGGTGACCCCATATAGTGGCAAAATTGGTGTCATAAGGCCGTGTGGCTCCCCAAAAGGAGGGAGGCCCTTAGGTTCGATATTTTCTCGCACTAGGAAGAAAACGAGTTTGGCACAACCTGATCCATTGATCAGTGATACTCAAATCCATCTCATGAAGTCTGAATTGTGATTATCGTTGGGGGACGCCTCAATGTCAAATCCAATCCATATAGAGATCTCTACAAGTATTACACTAGTGTACATGAGGACGTGGGATAATGAGTCTACTATCGAACCACCTTTCGTTGATGGATATCAACTTAGTTGATTGGCCTAACGGAAAGATGCGATCCAACATTAACAAAGAGATAGGTCTTTGGGCAGGTGATGCCGACACCGCAAGCTAAATCCTATCAACTATGCCTTTGTTAGATAGCGTAGTGAGAACAAAAGTTTAGACTCACCTTATGGCGCAAGGTCTCTCACTATCACGCATTGGGATCGATTACGATGAGATATGCTCTCGTAATTGATGTCATTGAACTCCACTACTTTGTCAGTTTGGTAGTTTCCGAATAACTGAATATGCAACCTATGAATGTGGTCATAATAACATCTCTATGGGATCAGAGATATACATGAAGCTCTTAAACGGACTTCATTCATCCGAATCAAGTGGCTCCAAACCACAAGAGCATGCGTTTGCTAAATGTATTGAAACGCACATGGACTCTACTTGATTTGGAAGGGATATGGTGAATTATGCCTTTGCTAGATAGCGTAGTGAGAACAAGAGTTTAGACTCACCTTATGGCGCAAGGTCTCTCACTATCATGCACTGGGATAGACTACGATGAGATATGCTCTCGTAATTGATGTCATTGAACTCCACTACTTTGTCAGTTTGGTAGTTTCCGAATAACTGAATATGCAGCCTATGAATGTGGTCATAATAACATCTCTATGGGATCAGAGATATACATGAAACTCTTAAACGGACTTCATCCATCCGAATCAAGTGGCTCCAAACCACAAGAGCATGTGTTTGCTAAATGTATTGAAACGCACATGGACTTTACTTGATTTGGAAGGGATATGGTGAATTATGCATTTGCATGTTCATTCTGGATTTTACATGGATTCTTGATGGATCAAAAGATGCCAATATGTATCAACATCCGAAGAAAAAGATCTTGGGAAGACACGGTCTCGATAAGGCACTCGATGACTGTATTGATGATGATTTCCCATCAATCGGCTTAGGCACTTTATAACTAGTGAGACCTACATATACTCCCATGATTAGTCAAGATCTTTGCTCTAAAGAGAGATCCGTTGTTTTGTCTAAAGCAAGATGACAAATATGTGTTAAGAGATGGAGTTCCCATCTAAGTACAATAAGACGCATCAATGTACTCAACACAATACAAAAGACTTGACATCTTATTCGCTATGAAAAGTTGTAAAGCTAAGTGTAGCTATGTGCCCACACAACGCCAATGTAATGGCAGTAACTCCTTTTTCAATACTTAATGGTATAAAAGGTTGAGGCTTATTCTATCCCTACATAAGAAAGACACATCAAAAGCGAATCAGAATCTGCCAAGTTTTGTAGGTCAACTTCCACTTGACCTACAGGAAATCTCACTCACTAGAAAAAGGTGAAATTGGTACCATTGGAAATGTCTATGTGTCTACTTTCCAGGGACACCAACCATTTGATCATACCTGTCATATTGAGTGAGTTATGGCCGTTTTCGTAAAATATGACGAATCTGTCCGAGAATCTGATTTTGGCAAAACAGTCAACTTCGACCGGACTTTGTGAATAGCTCTTGATGAACTAGAACGTGTGTAATATACGGTTGGAAAGCTCTATGAGTCTAGTTTCCAAAACCGTTTACAATTCGTTCATATGTATTTCCTAGAGGAAGTTACGACTGTTTTAGTAACTGAAGATCATGCTACGCGGAAATCTAATTTCCTGCACGAACTTATGTTTTGAGTTCACAAACGGCCTTCTCCTCAAGATCTAAGTGTAAAAGATCATTTGAGGACAATACGGCATGATTTAGTTAATCACTGTCTAATGTCACATTTGAAGACATGTTAAAGAGCATTGACATGCTAAGTTGTTGAAATTTTCGTGATTAATAAGAATCAGGAAGACCCCTATGATTGATGTAAAGATCAGGGGGAGGTGCAAACTTCAGGGGGTCTAGCACATACATACATGTCACTATCAAATGTGAAGGGTGCGTTGTACTATTTTTCTCCTACGATCAAAGTTCAGTTTTTCTCCCACAGGGTTTTTGTGACTTGATGAGGTTTTTGACGAGGCAACAAATCAGCACCATCGGCATATCAGTGCGCGGCACAAGGGTGAGTGTTCTAGGATATTCTGTATCTTTCTAGATATTCTTTATGTGTGTCTTGGCCTTATGTCAATAGGATATGTAGTTTGACTAGATCTATGTATTCATATTCTTACCATATTGGTATTGTGTAATTCTCTATATAAAGAGCTCCTATTAATAAATAAGATGATGATTCTCTTGCTATCTCTTTGTCTTTACACTTTATCCTTCATCAATATTATTAATTTACAGATATGTAACTGTTACATTTTATATCGGACTGCTCTACCTCTATTTAGAACGAAATTTAGAAATACCATAGACGAACACTTCATTTATCTATCTCAATAAAACAATCAGTTCATAGTTTCATACCATAGGATGGATGGATGGATCAATGGGAGAAGTGCAGCATATGGAGCATGTGCACGTCCACACTTGATTTTGTGACATTTTAAAAATTTGTTACTTGATGAAAACAGAATATAAGTGAGATTAGCAGTTGGGACAAAGTCTGATCAGGACACGAGAGTATAAAGACCTCAAAATACGTGATTAAATTAAAAAGAAATAATATATATGTCAAGTTCATGTCACATAATTAAGTAAAACCACAAACTTAATAGAATATGAAATTGACACAATTGCCCAAAACAATACCACTAATAATGAGTGACAAATAACGACTTAAATAATAGGGTAAAAAGGAAATAATTAAGCCAAAAAAAAAGAATAATTAATACGAGAAATGATAAGACCGAAGAGCAAGAAAACGAAAGGGAAATAAAAAGGAAAGAAGGAGGTGGGTTCCTTGCACCCAACGCATCTCCTCTCAGCTTCGGGCTCGGAACACAGGCTCAGGCTCCGAGCCAGCTTCGGTTGTGGACTTCGTGGTGAAGATAAGAACGATCCATCTCTCTTCTCTCTCTTCTCTCTAACGCAACACTCTATACAAGAACCCCATTCCCTCCCACACCGCCTCCACTCTTTTTCTTCCTTCTTCTCCTATCAACCTAAAAAACCCTCTCTCTACTTCTCTCTCTAAACCTCAAAGCCTAAGCCTTTTCTTAGACTGAGAGACTGTTTTGTTGCTCTGGTTTACTTGTGTTTCGACATTAAGCAAAAAGAGTGTGTATCTTACGGTTTGTTCAAGCTGGCGATCGAGAACCAGGACAGTGGTGTCAGAGAAATCAAGCCCAAGAGTAGGAGAATCATGGTATGAAGCTGCACTGGTTCTTGATTTGCTTTTCTGGGTTTCTGTTTTTCTTGCATTTTGGGTACAAATGCTCTGTTTCTGGTTTGGTTCTTTGCAAATGGGTTATGGGACTTTGCTCTGTTTCTTGAACAAGTTTGAATCTTTTCTTTGTGGGTTTTGTTTGTTATGAGTTGTGACACAGTCTTCTGGTTTTGCATTCTAGCATGCAAATTGGGGTGCCAATGCTCTATTTTTAGCTTGAATTTCAGTGATGTTCTTTGTGGGATTGGTTTGTTCTGACTGTCTAGGTTGGTTTTTTGACTTTGAATAGGGTGCTGGAGGTCCTGATGAGGAAGACAACAGGTGGCCGCCTTGGCTGAAGCCTCTGCTCAGAGAGAGCTTCTTTGGTCATTGCAAGTTCCATGCCGATTCTCACAAGAGTGAATGCAATATGTACTGCTTGGATTGTGTGAATGGTCCTCTCTGCTCTCTCTGCCTTGCCTACCACAAGGACCACCGCGCCATTCAGGTATTGATTTTGAACTTCAAGCCATTGTTTGATGATTGTTCTGTTTCAGCTTTTGATTCTCTTTTTTCTCATTTCTGTAATTGTGAAAATCTATACTATACCAAACTACCTTTCGGAAAGTTGAGGAAAAAAGGAATTTCTCTTCTGATAAAGGAATCACATTTGGGTTTTGTAATCAATTTTTGAAATCTCATTGCATTTGATTTGTTCTTGATTATTTTTCGCCAATTTCTGATGGTGTGTTGTTCTTGAATGACAGATAAGGAGGTCTTCATACCATGATGTGATTAGGGTGAATGAGATTCAGAAGCATCTCGACATCACCGGAGTTCAGACTTACATTATCAACAGTGCCAGAGTCGTTTTCCTGAATGAGAGGCCTCAGCCTAGGCCCGGAAAAGGTGTCACCAATACCTGTGAAGTCTGTGAGCGCAGCCTGCTTGACTCATTCAGATTCTGCTCTCTTGGTTGCAAGGTATTACAACAATGTCTCTATCTCTTCACATTTTTTCTTAGTTTCTTTCAACAGTTTGGTTGCCTCCATTGAGAAATCAATCTGGGAAGGAAAAAGAATAGTTTAGCACCCCTTGTTTTTGTCACCAAGCAATCAAACCAGTTGAGTCATAGTAATTGTCTTCATTCCTTTGGTTGATTAGTTTAGTCTGAGTTTGACTTTTGCAATAGCATTTCATTGAAATTTCCCTCAATTTCCCAACCACCAAACATTTTCACAATGTGAATACTTTGCTCTTCTGGGCCATTGAATGTTGTCTAATTGTCAAATGTCATCAATTTCAGATTGTGGGAACTTCCCAGAATCCACTGAAGAAAATGAGAGCCAGGCTAATGGGTTCGGACTCGGAGGACTCGTACAGCAGCAGCAGCCACGGAAGGTTCTCCAACAACAAAGTCCACAGCTTCTCGCCGTCAACACCACCCCCGACTTCCGCCAATTACCGGACGGCCAAGAGGAGGAAGGGCATTCCACACAGGGCACCAATGGGAGGACTAATCATAGAATACTAAGACAGCCCCCTAATGCCCTCCCCCAATGAAGCTTGTATTTCTAGTGTATCATCTTAATCCCTCGCATATACAAAGTTAGCTGCAGCAATGCCCCTCCCAACACTAGAGCTTTTCGCTAAAAGGCCGTGTTTGGAGCTAAGTTAAGTTAGTAGTGACCACTTAGCTTTCTGGTTTTGTGTACATAGAAGCCATCGGAAGTGCAAGTGTTGGGTAAAGTTTAGAGAATAAGACACAAGTGCAGGAGGGAGGGAGGATGATGACCAAGAAGGAAAAACCAAAAAAATAATGGTGCTTAGTGTTATGGAAAATATTTAGGGTGGGTTTCTAGAGTGATTATACATAAGTTTTGGGTTTCAAAAATGTAAATACTGGGGTCTCTCTTTTGCTACAGAACTAGGGCAAAGTCAATGTACTCCTTGGCCAAAGGGGGAATGTCTATATATGGAAAATGAAATAATAATAGACTTTATAATTTGTATTCTTATGCTTTGTTTTTAATCTTGATAATGGATGGGAGAAATATTGCGAATATGTGGGTCCGGTTGGGTGGTGTTGGGTGACGGACTGTCAGTCACAGCCGGATACGTGTTAGGTGTGGATTGGTGGTGGGAAAGGGAGGCGGTCTTGATTCTCGGTATCATGAAGAGGGGGTCTGAGGTCTTCGGCCGCCCTCCGTTTTTTTAATTTGGATATTTAATTGGGTGGGGAGATTCGGAAAGGCGGTTCCTTTAGCAAATTGGGTTACGTTTCTTGTGGTGGGGTCAGTACTGCACTTAAATCTGGCCGTCGAATGAGCGGGCACGGCGATGGGTGGTTTGATGTGTCACTAGTGGACGATTGTGGTGGGGACACCTGGACAGCGACTGGTTTGCCTTGGTGAATAAGTTCGGTTTTAGTCAATTTCTTTTGTTTTAAAAAGAAATTTTTGAGTCAATTTTGGTGAATAACCTCAGTTTCTTATTTCCTTCTAGAATTTGCTACTTGTTTGTTGGATTATTTTTGGACTGGTGCCAAATAAAGACCGTTATCAGGAACTTCCTAGTGTAGGAAAAAAAAAAAATCCAACGAACAAAATCAAGAAAACGAGAAAAGGAGGCTAAGATTATTCCAAAATAATTGGTGCTTAAAAGACCAGAGGATCGGAGTATGATTGCCTCTCTCCATTAGGGTCAGTCTTTGACAGATATGTTTACGTTCCTGTTAGCTCGTACCACAAGAGAGAACGAGTATGATTACCTCTCCCTCAAGCATGTCACACTAAATTTTGATTGTGGCGATCGATTATGATGTTACTGAATCAGAGAAGATTTATATTTTCAGAGTAGATAAGTGAGCTACCATGCACCATGAAGACATGAACAATCTAGCTAAGGCCGTCCAAAATAAGTTTTCACAAACTGAGGTTCGAACCCGAGACTTCACATGAGAAACTTCTACATCATTTGCCCCATTTGAAGTATATATAGCATGCTTCCAATAAAATGAATAGACTAACACAACATAATCGTATATTTGAACAAAATTTAATTACTCGTATGACACATTATGTTTTGAAATAAAATATTTTGTATATCCAAAATTGAAGATGACTGTGTTAAATAATAAACAAGAAATGTTTCAAACATGTTTTGATAAACTATATCCCTGTTTCTAAAACCATGTAAATTACAAGAAAATATTCAACAGTAGAAGCCTAAGACGTGGTGTTATTCATGACTAAAGAGTACAAAAACAATGCGTAGATTGACCTGAATAGCCACGCTACTGTCTCTAACTAGTTCTTAATTTGCCTCAATGCTTCTAAATGTATTCAACAAATTGCTATGTAGACCCAGCGAACTATTTACACCCAACAAAATGATTGAAATTCTAGTTACACCCAACCACTTTTTCAATTATACCCTTTTTACTAAACCCAACAAAACCTATATATTGTTCTTCCGGTTAAAGCCTCCGATTTGTGAACGATAAAGCATATCAGATGCCTCACCAACTACATATGTGAGGGCGCCAAGAAAGATGCTAATAGTTGCAACTATCTTGCACCTTGCAATACCAAAAACGAAAGAGTGATTTTTGCTGGCAGTACGTTGGGGAAGGATGTTGATGGATATGCAAGAGTAGGGAGGTCCTTTGTGTTGTGGTTGCCGCCGTACACTTCCTTAGTAATTGAAATCTCCATAGTTCTACTTAATCAAATAGCTAAGATTCATTTACTATGCCTTAAGTATGAATAATGAATTCTTCAGAGACTCTACAGATTGAAAGCTTTATTAAATATGCATCACTATTAAACCCAGGAACTAAGAAGAAGATTCGAAGTGCATCTTAATAACACAGGGTTTGGCTGCTATACCGAACGGTATAGCATGCCTATCACTAAGGAGGAGGAGGTTCAGCAAAGGAGGGGGGGTCCAGCAGGGGGTGGTTGGTTGCAAATTCTGCTTGTGTTTCTAACAGACATGCTATGCCTTCCGGCACAGCTTAATTTTCCAATAACACAACCTGACATCTTGTAAAGGCCTAACTTTACTTTCATAAATCTTTGTGAATTGTGAGAGATTCTTACCTTGAATCAACGGGTAAAAAGAAACCAACTTTTTAAGAAAAAAGATACGTGAGATTTTAATAAAACTGAATCAGCTGCTAAGAGATTAATTAAAGCAAAAAAGCATCATGGATGGAGATCAGAGTGGTTAAGGGTGCAGACCATGACGAGTTCAGGAAGGAGATTGTTTGAGATTCGTTAGATATGAGAGTGTTGGGTTTAATTAACAACAAAGGGTATTATTAGAAAGATTTTAGATGTAAAATTTATTAGGTTTACTTAGAACTTTACTGAATACATTTAACAACACCCTGTATATATATATAGACACACACAGGTGGTAAACCTGACCTTGTTTATTCATAAACTTTAACAAACCTGATTTTGTTTGCTAATCAAAACCCGACCACATCTTCAACCCAAACCCTTGACCGGTTCTTTTGGACGTACTTTTCCCCCGCCTAACTTTGCTTCTGTAATGTTCCCCGACGAGGAGGGCCAAAACGGTAAAATGGCCGAGTGTGGCGTCGACGAAAAGACAGGTGGTGGTGACCAGCTTTTCCGGTACGATATTTTCATGGTTTGGGACGAGGCAGTGAGAAAAGAGAAGTGACACGTCGCCTTGCTGGTGCAATCTGGGATGTGCAATGTGCTTGCTCCTCGTCTTCGGTGAAGGGAACGCCGCCACGTGTCGGCGAATGTTGGAAGCTATCTGCTTTGTGAACCGTCCAAGCAGTATTACGTGTTGCTTCCCAGCTTTCTCTTTCTGAGTGTGTCGCCGTCGGGACACGGTTGTAGAACATTCCTATACACTTCAAAAGCCTAATCGGGAAAGGATTGAAGGTCCGTGCTGGACTAGAAAACCCTAACTGTGCTGATGACATGCTTAAGTTGAAGAATAAAAGGTAGAGGCTAAGTTTGATGGTAAACTATACAATGGAGTTTGGTTTAGGACTTCAGGCTAGGGTTCGAAAACTTTAGCTGTAAAAATTATGGTCGAACCATGGGAGGATTGTTAGAAGGACGGATTTTTGTAGAAAATTGGCCTGTAAAACTCTTACACGCCAGTGAATCAGAATAATTTACACAACGTCGTCAAACATCCTGAACATTGTAATACATCACAAAAATTAATGTTAATATATGCATTATGCAACCCAACATCTTAACATTTTGTTAATTATTTTGAAAAAAAATGAAGAAGATAAAACAACGATTCTTAGTTACTAATACGTACATTGCAACGAATACTGATGATGATGAATACATGTTCTGTTATTGAAATATATAAAAATGAAAGTGTGTGAGAAAAAGGATAAATGGATAAAGCAAAAATGTGACATTATTATTTGTCATTAAGGAGACCAATTTGTTCAATCGTATGGTTAATCTTACAATTTGAAGAATCATATGCTCCTCCTAATCCAACTCTTTTGGCTTTTGTGTAGCAACTTTCTGATGGTCTGGTGTCGACATAAGTTCACGTGACAACTCCAGGTTTTGATAAGAGCTTTTACTCTTTTAGATAATCTAATTCTTACGCTAATGAAATCTACATAGTTCGAACAAACCCGATAACTAATAATCCAAGTATTTGACTACTAGCTATCTCAATAATAGACTAATTGCTACAGTGACATTGGTACTAAGTTTTGCCAGCTAATTTGATCAAATCAACCTGCAAACTAGTTTTTTTTTTTTTTTTGGAGAAGAAATGAATCTAATAAGACTATATAATTTGGCCAAATTGCATACACTGATAGACGTATGGATGAAACTGTGAAGTGTGAGTGAAGCAACGTTCGGAAGTGACCTACTAGCTTTTGACTCGTCTTCTTTACATATCCATTTGAACAAACAGAGGGCATTACTGATGTAAAATCTCTCCTTTCTGATTTTGTTTAACGGGTAAGTACATTTTTTGTATTTTCCGTACTCTTATGAAGATTCTCATTGCTTGTACATCTTGGGTTTTTAAACAATGATTTAGAATTTAAGATGTATAAATATCGAAACTCATAGCTTCGTAGTCTCCACTCTCCATTTGCTCCGGATCGAGTTCAGATACACAAGGCACTCACTAAAACCACATGCTAACTTTTAGTTTCTTCATATAAAACACGAGGCCTAATTCAAAAAAATTATGTTTCAAATAATATTGTCCCGAGTGCGGCTATTGAGACCTCTAAATTTGCTCATTTGACCTCCTTTTATTATGAGTTATTGAATGACAATTATCTCATCTTACGTAATGACTATTAAGGACAATAATCATACAAAAAGAAGTATATTTATTCTCTCTAGACTTTCCAATTCGATAATTAATTGATTGTATTCTTTATTATTTTCTTTATATATTTTTAATTTCTAATTTACTATTTTCTAAATTTTACTATATATTATATATTTAATTAGAGCTAAAACTATGATCAATATCAACCATGTGACATAAAATTTTCTATTATCATATATATAAGGTGAAAGAATATATATGTAAAAAAAAATCGATAATGAAAAATTAAATAACTATTGAAATAATTTCATGATGTACATAAAATAGAGGGGGAAAAAACATACATAGTATACAATTGTTATCATTAATCGTTGTTTAGCACAAGTAAAATAGAAAAAGAAAAGCTAATTTATGTTAAAATATTTTCTTGTTGGTAAATATAAGTTTTTTTTTTATTATCAGATAAACAACTAATATGCTACAACGAGATGGTACTGGGCTGGTAAATATAAATTTTGAAACTCAATACTTTGTGTTATTTGATTTTTAAAAGAAAAATTGAAGTCATTGAAATTTTTCTTACAAATTGATCAAATAATGGAGGATTGGTGACATTCTATGGGAAATAAAAAATATCAAGGAATTGAGGTCGTGAAAGAGGTTTGAACGGAAAAAAAAAATCAAGGAATAGAGGTCTCGATGACAGTATGCAAAAAGAAAAAAAATTAAAAGAATGAGAGGTTTAGAGAATAAATAAGAGGTATAATGAGTAAATTATTAAGATATATGTGAATAACATACCTAAGGTTATTTTAGGAATTTGAAAGGAGGTCTAGTGAGCAAATGGTTGTAGTTAAAATTAAAAAGGAGGTGTAAAGAGCATGAGAGGTATACTGAGCAAATTTGGAGGTCCCAATAGCCGTACTCATAATAAACATATTCATTCCATCCATAACTGAATCAGATAAGTTTACAGACATATATAGAGTTAATTTCCTACAATCAAGGAAGTAATTACTTAGAGCATCTCCAGCAGTATTGTTAAATTAATTTTTTTAAAATTTATCAACTGTTAGGATTAATAAGAGCTCCAGCAGTATGCCTGGTTGCTAAA
>NC_020495.1:24238687-24273590 GCF_000184155.1 Fragaria vesca subsp. vesca
AGGTCCCAATAGTCGCACTCTATTGTCCCACATAACCATCATGATTTTATTATAGAAATCTAGCTTATGAGAAAAAAGATGCCATCAAAACTGATCAGTAACTTGAATCAATGAGTAAAATATCGACAATCATGGAAATTTCGATGGTTCGAAAAAAAGAAATCTCGATGGATATATCGAAATAATATCGAATATCGAAATAATATCGAATATCAATGAAAATTTTTCCAAATTTTATCTAAAAGCTGTATATTCGATCAAAAATAGACTAAATAAAAAATATCAGAAATATATGAAAATTAATATAGTAATTGTAAAAAACAGAAATTTCAAAAAAATATTAAGGATATTTTAGATATTTTACTCATTGACTTGAATTGAATTATGCATGCCAGTCGTCGGCAAGATTGTTACTTTGTACTAGCACTAGTTCCCAATAAAGTTCGTCAACATTGATAGCCAACTCCTGCTTGTCAATCATTATACAAGATAAAAGGTCTTATACATCCTAGCCTTACCCTAATGTGCGACCTTAATTAATTAAGACTTCAGAGCAAGTATCGGCTCTTTGTTTAAAAAGAAATGTGCGAACTTAAAAACATGCAATTCTTGGATTTGCTAGGGTATTGAAGAAAATAAATTTTTTTTTTCAATTGAACAATATTATCGAATGTTAATTTTTCTGAAAATTGATTCGTCAAATACCATTTAGTAGCATAGTCTCTCATTCGCAATTGGAAGAGAATGTGAGTTTGCCGTACAAAAGACTCCTCGTACCATTTGAGTTGTTTATCTGATAAAAATAAAAGTCTCTTATTCATAATTGAGAGAGATTGTGATTTTGACTTAGGGAAGATTAGTTATAGGATTTGAATTGTTTATCTTATAAAAGTAAAATCAAGTCATTTCCAATGAAATATTACCTTGGATATATATGGTTATAATCTTTGATTACCTTGAACAGGATTGGCTTAATCTGGTCTTCCAACAATTCAAGATTTGGTTCCATTAGATCCCCAAACCTTTATTTTAATAGGTTTAGGACAGAACTAGTAAGAATGTTATAATACGTGTGAAAGTTACGTACACACCATATAAACAAATCAAGGAAGACAAAGCTGAGGTTGGTGCATATTGTTTTGCGAAGATGTTTCTAGCATCCTTCGCACATCGAACACCAGACATTTATAAAGATGTTAGGAATGGGCGATTGGTAAATGACATTTCGATCTCATATCAAAACAGAAAGTAGGCTAAAAGGTAAAGATGGAATGAGCTTAAAAATTAGCGAGTTCTCATCTTTCGTTTCGTGGTGGTGGTAGCCATGTAGGAGCACACAAGAAAAAGACTAATACAAAAGAGGGGGGTGGATCTGGAACTCACTCCACCATCTCTACTTTCTCTTTATAATTAGTTGATTACCTTCTTTCTTTTCATGCAACGCCCATCACCACCTCTCTTTTTCCAAATTAATTTTCCCACTTTTCACATAGTATTACCTGTGAAATAAACCGTATGATGACATCAAAATGTGATTCTCATAAGTCTCTACTCTCTCTAGTCTATTATTGCTTAATTGACATGCCTCTATGGCTAAAAAGTCTTTGATGTTCATATCCCCGTCCTAGCTAAATTGGTGTTCTATATGTATAGCTAGGTCCTACATTGATAATCAAGTTGCCTAAGCCATGATGTAATTAGTTTACCAACTCTTATCAACTTAATTATCTGATGATAGGTCAAGCAAGCAAGCAAGGCCTCGATCATGCCAGAAGTACCATGCTAACGAATATCTTATGTGACCTTGGCTTCCCAATGCTGAGTTTTGATTCGTTAATCTTTGTATCAGGTCACCAACCTCACCAGTTTTTTTCAGATGTCAAAATTTTTGCGGCATTAGAAACGAGTTTTCTATGTCATCAGTATGTTTAAAAACTAAAAAAGTTTTGAAGAAACTTGGTTGTTTTTTAGTGCAGGTTAAGAAAACGTAAGCAGCTAGCTGATATTTTCAGAAACCACGCCCCCAGCCCCTCATTTTCTATGTCTCTTGTGACTTGTGTACGTCTATGATTGCATGCCTGTTTAAATTAACAAGGTTATTTTCTTTTTCAATGAACTTAATAGTTCTACAAGAGTAGAATATAAGAAACCTAAACTCTTGGTGTTGAACAATGATGGCGATCGAACTCCAAAATATCTTCTTTCGATCATAGGTTTAAACTTACTGTATAATGACTAGGTTTTCAATAGGGAAAGCCGTCCAATAGATGTGAAGTATGCCTTCAAATCCGATCCTCATCCCAAACAACATACTGTGTATATATATATATATATATATACATACATATACATATATATATGATCCATTTTAGATACGGACGTCGCACCGTCTTACGGTGCGGATTTCTCTCCGTTCGCCACCGTACGGCGCCAACAAGAGCACGCCTCCACCCCAGCAGCTTCCCCGACCTCTTTCCATCCCCGGCGAGTCAGCCGAATTCCAGTTTTCCGGCCAGATTGACTTTGTTTGAAGTTTTGGGTGATTTGGCCGGAAAACTGGAATTCGGCGGACTCGCCGGAGATGGAAAGAGGTCGGGGAAGCTGCTGGAGTCTGCGAGGGTGGAGGCGCGCCCTCGCCAGTGCTCGCCGATGCCGTACGGTTGCGAAAGGAGGAACATCCGCACGGTGCGGATGTCCGCACCTGATAACGTCTATATATATAAGTGCATGTTTGTTTTATAGGACTAAATATGACTGTGCTAAATAAGAAGTTCAGTTTAGCTAGTACTGTTACGTAACACATTGTTTTCATTTTGGCATTCTGAGATGGCGTTATTGTGGGTACTCAAATATGTCATCTTTAGATAACACCGTCATTCTAAACCACAAACCAAACAAACTATCCTCTAATCCCATGCAACACCAAATATATGTTAATATTAGTACAACTTAAGACACACCACATAAGTATATGACAGTTTTAAAAAATAAGAAGGTCTAATGTAGTCCCGAGTAGCAAACGTGCACTAAATATACATACTATATAAATGGAAGCTGGAGATTCAAATAGATTGAAACCAGCATAGATATATATATATATACACAGTCCGTCTCAGCTACGGACGTCCGCACCAATGGTTTTGGTGCGAATTTTCATTTTTGCACCACTTTTTGATCAAATTTCCTCATCTCCACCGTCTAGTATCTAAATAATATTGTGTAGATCTCCTTTGCAAAATTTCATCCAATTTGGTAATCGTTAAGGCCCTCAAAATTGTGTTGTTTTTGTATAAACATGAACCGGACAAAATTCAATCCGTCCATTTGTTTTTCGAGTTTGAGGGCCTTAACGATTACCAAATTGGCTGAAATTTTGCAGAGATAATCTACACAATATTATCTAGATACTAGACGGTGGAGATGAGGAAATTCGATCGAAAAGTGATGCAAAAATGAGAATCCGCACCAAAACCATTGGTGCGAACGTTTGTAGCCAAGAAGCCTTGTATATATATATACAGATTTTCTCAGGTGCGGATGTCCGCATTTTTTCTTACGGTGCGAATTTCCACTTTACACTCACTTTTCAATCGAATTTTCACATCTCCACCGTCTAGTCTTTAGATACTAATGTATAGATCATCTCTGCAAAATTTCAGCCAATTTGGTTATCATTAAGGCACTCAAACTTGATTAAACCAATGGATGAACATAATTCTGTCGAACTTGAACCGTTCATGTTTATAACATAAAAATGCAGTTTTGAGTGCCTTAATGATAACCAAATTGGCTGAAGTTTTGCAGAGATGATCTATACATTAGTATCTAAATACTAGACGGTGGAGATGTGAAAATTTGATTGAAAAAGTGAGTGTAAAGTGGAAATCCGCACCGTAAGAATAAATGCGGAAGTCCGTGGCTAAGAAAGACTGTGTGTGTATATATATATATATATAATATATATATATATATATATATATAATGGTTGTGCAGATAGTCGACGGGCCAAGAGAAGAAGAACCATTAGATTATATGCATGTAATGGAGAACAAGGGACCCCATTCGATGGATGGAGAAAAGAAAAGAGGATAAGAACTAGCTAACAATAGACACACTATGACGTTAAGTGGCTTTTGGGAGGAGTGAAAGCATGCAGTTAGGATGAGTGATGCAACCCATTCTTAACCCTACACGGCCCATGCATGCATACAAGTTCAATTGCTTGCTGACGGGGTCACCATTGTTTAAATTCAAGTGTACATGTTGTGTATGTGAGGATCATGTCACTTATGGTTATGGAATGCACGAACTACGTATGTACGTACCGATTTGGAGGAACCACATTCATGCATTTTCATTCTTCAACCAGCTACTTAATTAGTTTCAGAGGGAGCTGTGTGCTTCAGTGCTTGTGTCTGATCTATGATCGATCGGTACTGGCAGTACTGCCCATATGAATGCAAACTTCCAGTTTTTTGAAGCTGAATCGTGTATATCAATCATGATTCATATATGATATATACATGATTGGTCGACCAAGTATATATATGCCTTTTGTGGTTATGGAAACGTGGAAAGAATTTACCAACTACGTAGGTATATTGGAGGAACCCATTTGCATTTTCGTTCTCTAACTCACGTACTAGCTAATTTAGGTGGAACTGTCATCAGTACATGGGCTTAACTTCCAATGATAAGCCTTTGAAGGCTGAAAGCTAGCTAGTATAAGGCCGATAATGCAAAACTAAGCAAAACTCAAACAAAAGTGAGAAAATAATCGAAGGGAAAACTTCTAGGAGAAGATGAGGAATTGGTTTGAGGCTGGCACAGGTTTATCTTGGTTTGATTATTATTATTATTATTATTTTTTAAGAATTAACAGGGAGATATTTACTAAGGGCATATATAAACGCTTTTAGCTGTGGCCGTTTATGACTTTTCAGTCTCAGACTCTCAGCTAAACACAAACCCAACCCTAGCCTAAACTGAAGAGATCGATCTCTCCATAAAACAAGTGATTGTGTGCATCTCAAGTCAGGTTAAGACACCCAAGGGAGGAAGAGAATTAGGGGAAAGCCCAGGTAGTGGTACTACTCGATCTCTTTTTATCATTTTCCTTGAATCCGTGTTACTAGATCCTTTTTCCAATCCAGATTTTATGACTGATGAGTGATGACATTTGGGCACATGCAACTACAATTTAAGATCAGTGATGTGGAGTATAAATCTGCAATCTATTGTGTTTTCAATCTTTTCATACCCATCAATCTGTAGGGAATGATTTTGAAACAAGGGCACAGCAAGGCTAAAATTGTTAGAATAGACCACAACACATTTGATAGAATGTACGAAAACCAGGTATAAATATATCAGATCATCTCTGATAAGAAAAAAACAGATCACTTTGACAACCATATATAGAGTAATTTCAGATTCATTTGTTTTCCATTCTGAGTTTTACCTCGAATCTTCACAAACATAAAGTGTACTGGTTTTCACATACTTGCTGTACGTAGTCGTCTAAACAGGAATAGCTCTAGATGATCGTTACTCAGTAATTATGTTCTGTTACTGTCAGGTTTTTACATTATAACTTATTCTGAAAAGTAACTGATCAAGTATAGCAGACTAGCAACTATGTCCATATATGCTTTAGGTGAATGTAAATTTTGTTAAAAGACACTTTCTTGTTTGTTTGCTACAGAACAATAGGACACCTTCATGGCAGGAACAAATAGTCCCAGGAAACGCATAAAAATAGATGTCAGATATCCCACAAACTTTGATCCCAATGATCGGATATCGCATTTGCCAGATGACATTTTGCGTCACATTCTGTCCTTAATAACTCTCCATGAGGTAGGTCGAACTAGTATTTTGTCCAAAAGGTGGCAGAACGTGCGAAGCTCAAACCCCAATTTGGACTTTGATGAAAGGGTTTTCATTAAGAACCTGTCAGACAATCTTACTGATATTACAAGAAAGCAGAAACCTGATCTTATGGGCAAGGTAGATAAGTTCAAAAACTTTGTCAATAGATCTGTTTTGGAGTTCTGCAAGCATAATATTACCATGAGAAGATTCAGCTTATTCATGTGCTTAATAAATTTTAGTTATATCTCTCACCTAGACCATTGGATATGGTTGGCCATAAAGAATAATGTTATTGAGCTAGATCTTCACTTCATAACCAGGCCAAGCTGCTTAGGGTACCGTTTATATCCATATTTTAGCAGCCGAGTCATTGACTGTTTTGAAGTTAAATGGCTGTTGGTTGGACTCGAACAAGTGCTTGCACATTGATACAATAAAGATACATTCTTTGCGGGAGTTGTGTCTACAGAATGTAAGAATTTCAGAGCACATAATCCAAAATTTAATCCTAGGTTCCCCCTTGATTGAGAGCTTGACTCTTGTCTGCTGTTGGAATGTGAAAAATATTGAGCTTTCCAGTCTTGTTAATGACAAGAAGCTGGAGCTACAGGATTGCGGTGAAAATGGAGGCCGATTTGAGAGAATTGAGTTCGAAGAGTTGAAACTTCAAAGTTTAAGCTACTCCTCAGACAACATGGTATTTGACATAAATTCCAAATTTCTTAAGACCCTAAAAGTTTTAAGTATAAAAGGCAGATTCCTGACAGATCAATTATTGAGAAGAATCATCCGTATATGTGTACGCCTTAAAAGCTTGGTACTCAGCTGCTCTAAGCTGAAGAGATTTGAAATTTCAAGTCTTCGGCTCAAGAAGTTAAGTTTGTGTGATGTGTCTGAGAAATTAGATAATGGTGTACTCAATACTCCAAAGTTACGCTCATTCGGATATGATGGCAACAACTTGGTGCCCCTTCTATTTTCACTTGATATGTCAAGTGTGGAGGATGCTGCTGTCAAAATGTCAACTGAGCTCAATGCTTCTCAGTTCTTTAAATTGAGATCATATCATGGAAAGTTCAGCCAAAAAACAACTTTGCTTCTGCACATTTTCTCTCGTAAGGTATGATTGTATTAGCAACTAGCAAGGGTTAATATATACTTTCTTTCCTGTTTTTTCTTTCTTTAATTTTTCTTTTTGCTGATGTGCATTATGCAGGTTACGTACGTTCCTCCCGGAAGAACTGGGTGATAATAGTTCTATCCCTTCAATTTCGAATATCAAGCATTTAAAAATTGAATTGTATTATCCTCTTAATGAAAAAGATAACTATGGAGCTCTTTTGGATGGCTTACTGTGGAGTTGTCATCCTGAAACCCTTTCTATGGAATTGGGTTGGGGTTACAACGATGAGGTTGCAAAGGTAATCTGGTATATGATAAGAGAAGTGTCTGAAATTGATGAAATAATGCATTATATGAATTTCTATTTTACCATATGTCGATGAATTGCAGGTTTTGTGCGAAAGGCTTGGCAAGATAGATCCAAGAGATGAATGCTGTAGTACTGCATGCACGTACTGATTATTGGCGCTATTGTCAGACATCTGTGCAATTTCTTGGGGATAACAAGTTAAAGTATATCGGTACCAACTAGCAACTCGCTATTGAAGTCGTTGTCGTCAAATCTCAGGAAGGGTCAGAAGGCTGTGTTTAAATTTCTATGGTAGAAAATGGAGTTATTTATCTTTCTAATGATTGTTGGCATGGAGGAATCAGCTAGGCTGGTGTTGTTTATGTGTATATTTTGCAACTGTTGAACTTTACAATAAGTTCTAGCTATATTTCTTAATTTCTTGCAACGGATTTGGCAATAGCTAGCTTGCGTTGATATTATACCGTATAATATGCTTCTGCTGATACTCCAACTGCTATTGTCCCCTCTTTATATTTTGTTCTAATTTCTCTACTATTGCTGCTATTCTAATTCCCCATTACTCTCTTCCCCCTCCCCCCTCCTCTTATTTCCCTCCAGTTAATTGAGTCTACAGAAAACATGGTATTCTTTGGTTCAAATTAACATGCAGAGGCATGGGAGAACTTTAAAGTTAAAGACCTCGATCTAGAACTGAAATTAAAACCCGGCCCCTTCTGTTCTTAAACTGCTCAACAAGGACCATACGTAAATCTTAGTGAAAACTAATAGAAGTTGATTCAAACAAACATTAAGTCGGTTGTGAGCTAATAACCCTTTTCGCACCATGTTTTTAGCGGGAAGTTAAACTACATTATAATCCTAATATTAACCAAGTCCACCAGCATAAACGTATCTAAAGATGTTTCAAACCTCCATGAGAAAATTGATGTCAAACAATTTCTACCTAATTAACTTATAAACTATAATAATACATTGACTAACACACCCAAAGACCAAAGTATTTGAAAGATGGTTCCATGGCTGATAATTCGTTCCGGATGGATTTCTTCTTCTTTTTTCGGTTGTGATACTTGTGAGTTTCATAAAGAGAAATTTTAAATACACACCCCTAATATCTTAATACACACCCCTTACTTAATACACTTTCTATCAAGTTTTTCATTTTAGTATTATACTTAATACACATCCCAAACTGCCTAAAATACCCTTAATTTATGAAATATTCTATTATTTAATATAATTAATATATATTTACTATTTGGTACCTCTTTTTACATATTTATTTTGTCTAATTTTTGTTAGAAATTTTTGGTTATCATCATTCAATTTATAATCAAATGATTATTGTTATATCCTAACTCCAAATCACCGATATAAGTTTTCAAAATTCACAAACTAGTAGAATTGTAGAAGTACAGTAGCTATTAAACATATATAATTAGTTATTCGATAAAACATGTCATGATAAATATGCATTACTTGACAACATGATCTGCAAGATCAAACTAAAGCTGATACAGATAAAAAAATTAAAATTAAAAATTAAAAAATTAAAAAAAAAAGAAGAAAAAAGACAACCCAAATGAATTGTGGAGAAGAGTTGGGGTTAGAGAAGAATACGTGTTTTCGATGATTTTAGGGTAGAATATGTTGAAAAGAATACTTCTAGAGCGATTTTTATTTATTTTTTTAATAATAGATGTTTATTTTGGTCATTTAGCTTACCTATAAAATCCCAATAGAAACATAAAATAATAGAGATGTGTATTAAGAGATTAGGGGTGTGTATTTAAAATTTCTCTTTCATAAATTACCGAATAATTCCAACAACAACAAAAATACCAATTAATTGACAACATTCTAAATTTTTTTTTTAAAAACCGAGTATTGTGGGATTTGGAGTTCCATGCCCACTTGAATAGAAAAACCTTTACCTACGCAGAGGCTAATTCGAGTCTTTCGAGTGTAAATACAAATATGACATGAAATCCAATCCATTTCCCTTTTGGACATTTAAACAAAATTCATTATATATACAACGAGAATCAAGATAATTACTCACAATTCTAGGCGCTTAGCATTTATTCTTTTAGATCGGTTGCTCTTTCTCCCCATATTGATAATTGATTTTTGCTATGGCTTTCAGAAGTAGCATGCTGGTCCTTTTGGTAGCCATAGCTCTGTGTGGTACTTGCTTCGGTGCCGCTGCCGGTGCTGCTTATAAAGTGGGCGGCGCAGATGGTTTTTTTTTTTGGTCAAAGGAAACTGAATTCATTAAGAAAGGAAGTCACTGAGTACAACTGGAGAGAAGACCGAAAGGTCATTAAAAAAACCAAATACAAAAAGAGCAGAAGAAATCATCTAGCTAAAATCTAGGAAGCTACTGTGCTAAAAAAAACCCAGAAAAAAGAAAGGCACAAGTACTCTAAGAAGACGGCGAGGCTAGGCGACACCAAGTCAGCTTGCTGGAAAACTCAGAGAACCAATAGAGTAGAGAAATCACTGCGGAGGGCAGGGCAGACCGTCGCGAGACAAGACGTGAACCAGTGAGGATGGGGGCCAGATGATCTAGGCCTGAGGGCACATCCGCAGGCGAGATAACGATGCAACCAAATCCGCTGCACAATTCGCTTTTCGAGGGACCCAATTCCAAGAACATTCAGAGAAAAAACCAGACTCTTCTTATCCTTGCTACAAGAGGGGTTATAACCCAAACCGAAGGCTGATCGGAGCTATTTATTGAGTTAATCAAAGTCTGGGAGTCCGACTCAAAACTAACATTCATGTATCTGTTTCTTTTTGCTAGAGAAATAGCCTCCAACACACTTTTGGCCTCGGCTTCGATTGGGGAGCTGGCATTGACTTGAAGAGCTGATCCAGAGATTAAAAGACCATCATTGTCTCTTGCAACCACGCCGACACCTGCAAGAGGTGAGTCTTTCTTCCATGATCCATCAAGGTTGATCTTTATAGTACCCACAGGGTTGGCTTTCCAGGTAGAGGACTGGTTATTTCCTGAGGTTATTGAAGGTGAGTGGTGATTTAGGACTGAAACTGTATGGGGTGAGTTGGGGTTGTATGAGCTGGTGTCGGATTGTTCTAAAGTGATGGGGATGAAGCTTAGGTGAGGGTGGGATGGTGGCTGAGGGACGGGAGCATGGGGTGGATAGAATGAGTTACTATGGAAGGGTGATGGTGGGTGGGGGTGATAGCTACAGAGTGATGGTCTATGGAGTGATGATTGTTCAAGAAAAGATTTTGAAGTGGGAATTTGGATTAAGAGTGATTGGGGGTTGGGATGATCCCCAATAGAAGGGTGTGAAGGGGGAGAGAGAGAAGAAGAGTTCAGAGGACTAACCTTTGTTGTTGCTTGCAGGAATTCGGCACTAGCTGTGAAAGCTTTGGAGGCTGTTGCCACAGGGTCAACTCTCACACGCTAGTAAATGAAGCAACAACGGCTCTTCCAGATTTCCCAATAGAGGAAAGAGATCTGAGTAAGTAACTGATTCTTCTCTTCTTTGGACTAATTTGGCATTAGGGAGATAGCCTCAAACCATTTATCCAGAGTATTGCCTTTCTGGACATCAATTCTGTAGTTTAAAGGGCTCATGAACCAAGATTGCACAGCCCAATCACATAGTGATAAGCAATGCTCAATAGTCAATGTGAGTTTGGCATATAGGACAGGTTGAGGTTTGAGAGATTTTCCTAGTTGCCATACCTTTCATGGTTGGAGCTGCATGTGCGAGGGCCCTCCAAAGGAAATATTTGATCTTGGGCAGAGTGTTTAGGGACCAGAGTGCTTTCCAGGTTCTTAATGCAATAACATGAGAGGGTGAGGCTTTATCTGGAGGGTTTTTGGTAGTTAGTGAGTGGAGGAAGTGATACCCCGTTTTAACTAAATACTGACTTGACTTTTCAAACGGCCAAATAAGTTTATCCTCCAACTCTGGGTCACCCAGAATGATTTTATTTATAGCTTCCACTTCATGCCTTGAGATGAATTGTTGAATGGAAGAGAGGTCCCAAGTGCCATTGTTCCAGTCAATCAACTCAGAGACTGATTTAGGGCAGTGAGAAGGGATAAGGATGAGAGGTCTTGGGTATTTGTCTTCCAAGTGGGGGATCCACTTATCACTCCAAATTCTAAGATTTTCCCCATTTCCCACCTGCCAGTGAGCTCCCTGGAATAGTAAATTCCTTCCTTCCAGAAGGCTGCTCCAAGCCCAGGAAGCTCTAAAACCTTTACCAGCGTTGAAACCATCAGTTTTTGGAAAATATCTTGCCTTAAAAACTCTTGCGAGAAAAGAAGAGGGATTGGTGATGATCCTCCAAAACTGCTTGGCCAGAAGAGCCACATTGAAATCCACCAAGCTCCGAAAGCCTAGCCCTCCTTCATTTGCAAGACTCATTACATCCCAACTCTTCTAGTGAACATTTCTCTCCGAATTCTTTTGGCCCCACCAAAACTTCGCAATCATAGCATCAAATTCTTTACATAGAGTGATTGGGAGCTTAAAGCAACTCATAGGATAAGTTGGGATTGCATAAGCTACTGACTTAATCATAATAGCCTTCCCGGCAAGAGAGAGTTCGTTTTGTTTCCAGCCTTATAGCTTACCTTGCAGGCGACTCCGAATGAAGCCAAGAGCTTCGATCTTTGATCTTCCCCAAATTGAAGGGAGGCCGAGGTACTTACCAGGGTTGGGGGTATCCTGATTTGGAGAATCTGGTTGATATTGTCTCTCATAGCAGTTGGGGTGTTAGGGGAGAAGAAAAGACTAGATTTCTCAAAATTTATGGACTGCCCTGATGCCGAACAGTAATCGTCAAGGATGATCTTCAGTCTTAAGCAGTTTATTTCATCTGCTTTTAGGAAGAAAAGGGAATCATCGACAAAGAACAAATGAGTGATACCCAGACCATTAGGGCTAAGATGAATGTCATTTAACTCCCCTTTCTCGCTGCTATTGACCATTAGGTAAGATAAGACCTCGGTGACTAGGAGAAAGAGGTACGGGGACAGAGGGTCCCCTTGCCGGAGACCACAGGTGGGAGAGAAAGGCGTGCCAACTTTTCCATTCATTGAAACAGCGAAAGAAACAGATCTGACACATTTCATGATCAATCTCACCCAACTGAAACTAAAACCCATATGTAGCGTCACTTTTTCTAGGAAATCCCACTCCACTCGATCGTAGGCCTTATTCATATCAAGTTTCAAGGCCATTTCAAATCTAGTTTTCTACTTTTGGAGCTTCAAGTAATGAAAAGCCTCATGAGTCACAAGGATGTTGTCTTGGATTTGACGGTCTGGCACAAAGGCACATTGGTGATGGGAAATAAATCCTGCAGCCATCTCTTGAGGCGGTTAGCAAGGACCTTGGCCAAAATCTTGTAGGAAAAGTTGCACAAGCTTATGGGACGAAATTGGGTCACTGATTCCGAGATAGGGACTTTAAGAATGAGCACAATATTAGTGTGATTGATTTTAGCCAAACAACCATCAGCACCCCACAACTCCGCAGCCGAAAGGTTGATAATGTGCGGATGGTTGGATAATAGGAACTGACTACCACCAGTGGTCCTCCTCGAAAGAGTTTCACGTTGGTGATACTCTTTTGTTTTCTTACAGTCCTTACCACAATGTCATTGAAGTTACCAAACAAGGTTTTGAATCTTGCGACCCCAGCTCTCCCATCGCAGCTTATGATTCCGGCTCAGATAACATCATGCTTGAAAGGCTTGGCCACTATTACTTCCTTTGTGGTATTCCTGGCCATTGTAACGCCGAACAGAAGGTCGAAGTTGTGGTCAACAACCTTCCTACACCAGCTAACAGTCCAGTCTCCTCTCCGAGCCTGGCACCTTTTGGATTGGCTTCTCCTTCAACTCCGAGCCCGACACCATCGTCTTCTCCTTCATCAACTCCGAGCTCGACACTGTCTGCATTGTCTACTCCATCAACTCCAAGCCCAACACCTTCTGCATTCTCTTCTCCTTCATCAATGCCAAGCCAGTTACCTTCTGTATTGTCATCTCTTTCAACTCCGAGCCCGACACCTTCTGGATTGTCTACTCCATCAACTCCGAGCCCTGCACCTTCTCCTTCAACTCCTCATCCTCAAGAAATTAAGGCCACCACATTCAATGGCTACGACCATTAATGCTCCAAAGCTTGCCTTGGCTTTGGCTGTCTTTCGTTCTGTGCTAGCTTTTTTTCTAGATTTAGGTTTTGAGTTTTTGCTTATGTAATAGTATTTAGCTGCATCAATACTCTAGGCAGCTTTTAAGGTTTGGTTAGTTTTGCGTTCCATATTTTTATTGTTATTTTTTTTCTTTGTTTAGCATACCATCATGATCTCATGTATCAATTTGATGAAGTTCGTTTGATTATGTTATTTTACTTGATATTCAATTTCATTTTTTTTCTTTTTAACACCAATTTCTTGATTTCTTTCAATTCTTTGAACGTGGATTACGTGGGAAATACGGAAGGGGGAATATATCATTGCAGCAATGAAATGCATATTGTTGCATAAACAAAAAGCATTTACGTAAACATAATACATAACTGGAATATGATCATCAGAAATAACACTTTATATAGATTTGCATATCTATGAGCTAGGTGTGAGCCTCTGCGGGAATAAAACTTTAGCATATTGAGCAAAAGAACATATATACTACAATATTTATCGAAGTCGGATTTTGAACGTGTTCGTAATAGATTTTAGAATTTTTTGGCATAATCCATGGTGAGTAGAATTAATCGATTACGTTATGATATCTTACTTAAGGCATGTTCGTCCAGGAGCCTAGCTTACTTTATAAAGCCAAATCATACATTTGCATATCTGCTCATCATGCCTAGGCTAGGGTTTACGGGGCGTCTCGGATCAATACAAAGAATTAAGTTTTCGTTCACTTAATCAAAACGAATTGCGAAGATTTTATCATCACCATCACACCGCCAACTTCGTGATGTCAACTTCACTAGTGGAAGAAGAGAGAAAATCCACATCCGGACAGCCGCCGCTACCGCCACCACCACCACTGTTACCAACTTCTTTCAACTCTTCAATCCTCCCAACAACCTCTTTCAAATCCCACCTCTTCTCTACATCACCTTCGCAACATTCCAACCCAAGCTTCAAGAGCTTCAACATCTCCCCCTCGCAGTTCTTGCTTGCATTCATTTCCCTATCGAACACCTGTGTGAACCACTCGTCTTTAGGCACCGAGTTCACCCAGCTCGCTAGGTCCTCCTCACTTCCCTTACCATGTTGCAGAAAGCTGGTTGGAAACTTCCCTGTTAGGATCTCCAAGATGAGCACATCGAGGCTCCATACATCGGTCTTCTTTGTGATCCGCTTGGTTGCGACGTACTCTGGGGACTTGTATCCAACCATTAGGGTCTGAGCATGCTCTGGATTCACTATGGGGATTAGGCCGTAGTCGGTGATGAGGGGTTCGTAGGTTTCGGTGAGAAGAACGTTCGAGGATTTTAGGTGTGATTAGGCTCGGCAGCTCATTGTAGAGGTACTTTAACCCTTGTGCTACGCCTTTCACAATCTTCAAACGTTTTGGCCAGTCAAGGCTTGGTTGATCTTGGTTTTGGTGTCCTGAGAGATAACAAGACAGAAGGGTATAATCCTATAATTTATACCCTTGTGAATCTTACCTCATTTCTCATTTTCTTGAACTCACTACTTGTCAGTGTAGCAGGTTCCATTTTCTCTGGTTACATATCCATTCATTTTAGCATGAGCATTCGAAAATTATATATATATGATTCAGTCATCTTACATCAAATTTGTTGTTGGAACCTCCAGGGCTAAAAGCCTAAAATCTGCAGAACAAGCCCAATTTTTCAAGGCAAGGTTGCATTTTAGGAGATAATACGGTAAAACCTAGTTACATATGGAAATAGTGTATTACCAAAATTTCAGGGTAAAAGAGGAAGAGTCTTTAATACCCCTTAAACAAATTCTGTTCTCCATTGCCTTTGCCGAAACATTCCCTCTCGCTTTCATGCTTTTAGCAAAGAAAGTCGAACAGAATTACTTAAACCAACTCAAAGAGACCTCATCTGGGATCTGCCAATGGGAAAGGTTCCTGGTTTTTACTGAACAAGTGATAGGTAAACAAAGAAGAGGAAGGGAACCCAAAAAGGTACTACTCTGTCTCTATGTTCCACCAATTTCTTATTTTTCCAGTGACTCCAGTCTAGATTATGTGATCATATTTTACTACAGCATTTGGGTTCTGCGCTATTTTAATACTAGTCATCTTCAGTTTAATATGAAGGATTGGGCTGTTTGTTTGTTACAGAACCAAAGAAAACCCCAACAAATTAAGTTTAATCAATTTCATGGAAATGAGTTAATTCATGAAATAAACTGGATGAATGTAGATGTTATAAGTGCGGCCACAAAATTATCCAAGGATTGGATTATTCCAACTGAATGTGGACATTGTGTATGACATTCTATTTTTGCCAACCTTACAAGCAGTAGGTTGAACTAGTATATTTGTCCAAAAGGTCGCAGGATGTGAGAATCTCATCTCCTGTTTTGCTTTCGATCAAAGGTTTTATAATAGATACTGGATGGATTTCTTTGAAATTCTGGGAAAACTGTACTACAATGCAGTGGTTTTGTTTATTTATCATGGCAGACATTTATTTTGCATACGACTCTTCTAGACCATTGGATATGGTTGGCCATAGAGAAAGATGTTAGAGAACTAGATCGCCCCATAACTTGACAGAATAGCTTGGGCTACTGCATACCTATGTGTTAGCTGTCAAGTCAATGATAATTTTAAGGTTTGATGGTTTGCTGGAAGCATTAGTATTTGATGATACAATAGAGGTTCATTCTTTGGGTGAGTCTTGTCAATGTTGACATTCCCGAACACATCCTTAAGTCATTGATGACTCAACAAAAATTCATTCTTTGCTCAATTTAGTGTATTAAATGTTGATATTCCAGTGCACGTCATCCAACCTTCAATCGCAGGCGCCCTTTCGCAGAGGACTTGACACTTGCCTGCTGTCGGGGTTAGCAAAATCTTCAAATTTCTACTCTTGTTTGAATCAAGAAGCTGGGAGCTGCATGAGTGCAGTTGTGGTGTAGATAGATGTGAGAGAATTGATTTTGTAGGGTTGGCTTTGAAGTTTACGTTATTTTGGGCATAAGGGTGGTATTTACCATGAATGCCAATCTTCTAAAACATTGCAGTATTATGAAGGACCAATTCTTGGAGGATGTTATATCTATACGTGTGCTCCTTATAACAAAGGCACTCACGGGTTAAGCTGGAAAGCTATACAATCTCAAGCCATTGGCATCAGAAGTTAGTTTGTTTAACTTGTGTAAAGCATGGAAATGCTGAGATTGATGGTCCAATTTGCTCATTCAAAAATGAGACAGTGCAGTGCCATCTTTATTCTCAGTCGATATGTCATGTGTGAAGAAAGCTACCCTTAAGACATTCTCCTCATAACTCAACACATCTCCATTCCTTGATCTTATGGAGTACCTGGGGATGCATCAGCCAAGAAAATATATTGACTCTACTATGATTCTCAAAGGGTATGATTGCTCGAACTAATTAATATGTGCTTTCTTTCTTGAGTTTTCCTAAATAGATTTCTCTTTGGCTGTCTGTCGAATCTGCTGGCTAATTGAACTCAAAAACAAGTAGAGGTATTTCTATTCCCTATTTTTTCGACAGGCAGCCAAATTGTTCTAACTTAAATGATGTTGGTCTGATGCATCTCTCATTGTTATTGAATAGGTCAAGTTTGTCGAGGAAATGAGGACTTGTTTGGTAATGTTTTCGTTTTTAGGTCTTAGCTAGAAAGCTAGTAAGAAGTATGAGAGATAACATGGAGAAATATATGATGGAGAAAGCAAATTGATGCAAAGAAGAAAAATGCATAGCACAAGCTTGTAAAGATATCTGGAAGCATTTTGTTTTCATTTACTTTATACATGAGTCTGGTACCTATAGGGTTCAAAATAGTCGGCTTACAGGAGTCAATCTCATGAAACACACATTAAAGAAAAGTTACAATGGTAATGAGTATCAACTATATTTCAACACCACCATAGTCGACCTTTTTATGCAGACCTGAGCAGTAGTATATTGCTCTAATATCACTTGCTCAATAGAGTGGCTAACTAGTCTGAGTATTTGTGAAGGTGAACGGATTTGGTGGCATGATCAAGCTTTCAGAATCTCCTTCTAGCATTCTAACAACAGATTTCATGGATGGGCGATTCACCGGGTACCACTGGATGCACCATAGTGCAACAATAACGAGCTTCTTTGCAACGTGAACATCGTCATCAGTATCTAGCTTCAAATCCAATGTTCCTCCCTGAATTAATCGATTATAAATCCATTCAGGAAAATACACCTCACTGATACTAGATCCAAGAGCAGGTTCCTTTCTAGCTCCTATCATTTCAAGCACTAGCATCCCGAAACTATATACATCTGATTTGTAGGACACGTTTCCAAAGTTCCTAAGGAACACTTCAGGTGCTATGTAGCCTACTGTGCCTCTAGCAGCAGTCATTGATATAATACTTTCTTCCTTGGAACAGAGTTTTGCAAGACCAAATTCAGAGATCTTGGGGTTGAAGTCATGGTCCAACAAGATATTATGAGGCTTGATATCAAAATGGAGGATCCTCTGATCACACCCTTGGTGAAGGTATTCAATCCCCTTTCCTATACCAGTGATAATGTGCTGAAGTTTCTTCCAATCAAATGTAGTGTCATTATTATTAGATTCTCTGAATGTGATGAACTTTTCTAAGGACTTGTTTGGCATGAACTCATAAATAAGAGCACGCTTGCATCCTTCAGTAGAGAACCCAAGTAAGCAAACCACATTAACATGGTGAATTCTACCAATGGTACCCACTTCGTTAACAAAATCTTCTCCACTTCCTTTAGAACCATTGAGGACTTTAACAGCGACCTGAACACCGTTGGGTAGCTTTCCGAAGAAAACACTTCCAAAACCTCCTTCACCTAAATTTTTCTTAAAGCCATCTGTCATCTTCTTTATACTAGCATAGGAGTATCTGGTGGGTATATGAGATTTGTGATCATTTAGGAACCTTTCAATATTCATTTGATTCTCCTTTTCCTCTCTCCTATTTGATTGTGTGACATGGAAGACAATTGCTACTGATGCTACTGAGATGAGTAGAAAACAAGCTATGCTAGGTCCTATGATGTACCTTGGCCTTATTGAGTTAGGTGCACCTGATTTAGCAGAAAACAAGAGCTCAGTTTTGAAATGAAATAGGGTATTGCTATGTTTCTGCATCTGTTTTAGATTTTTTTGGCAATAGTTCAACCTTTTGTAGTATTTCTTTTGGCAATACTGCAACCTTTTTAGTTGCATTTGGTGATTTACATCTTCAATGATATCTTGATGTTATTACATTAATGGTAGAATAGAAATTATGTTAACAGATGAAAAGATACACAGCTTATTAAGATACTAAAAAAAATAAGCTTTGTTGTTATTATGAAAGCGACCTCTTAAGGTAGACTACATACCAGGTGGAGGTGGAGGGATGAATTCGGAATGACACCCCATTTGATTGCTGCTATAATTGAATTGGCACCTTCCTGCTTTACAGTTTTGACATTCTGGGAAATCTCCCAAGTCCCACTTCAGATTTAATACACTGTCCGGTTCACAGTTGTCTGGATTATCATCCAGTCTTCGTAGTGGAAGATAGATCTGTCCAATCAAACCACGGCAAGTTGTCACCGGCAAGTCAAGTATAGAAGTTGAGGGTAGAGTAGCCACAACCTGATACCCTGGTCGACTAAGACATGCGATGGGAATGTAGTTCTTGTTGAAACTACCTCTGCTAAAGTTTTCTTGTGTGGAACAATTTAGTAATGTTAAGTTGGGAGAATAAGTCCAGAAATCTTGCAATAGTCAATCCCAAAATAACGTGCTGGTTGATAGAGTGAGCTGCTGGAGATGGTAAAGTTTACAAGCCGTCTTGGAAGGCAGCCATCTGCACTGTAGATGTTGAAGTATTGGTTTTCATAATCAATTGTGTGGATGGTGAAGAGTCCTGAAAATGAGGAGAGCTGAATCATTGTCATATTGCTGAAGCTGCTGCAGGAAACCTCAAACTCTTGATTGCCACAGTGAAGGGGTTGATGCTTTAGACGGAATGGAAACTTGATAAGCGGACCGTCAGGACTACACTTTGAAACTGGACAGGCTTGATCAACTGCTTTGCTGGGTACAAGTATAATGGAGCAGAAAAACAATGGCAGCAGCAGCTGCAGAATTCTCATCTTAATTTTCCTACTGTTCTAACTTAATATGGAGTCTACTTGTTGCTTGTGACTTTGTATGTCATTGCTCTATTGACTAAGCTTTGTGGGTCAACACATCATTTTACTTGGTACTTTCTTGGAAAATGCGTGGATGGGTCTGCACATCTTCCTTCCCCAATCAATATGACCAAGTGAATAACAGTCCATATCTTTTTCTTGATAAGATAAGAAGTTGATAGAGACAGATACAATCAGTGTGCTAGTCGTTCAGATGAAAGAGTATGTTCTCAAGCTCCCAGCGGTCAGAAAGTCATGATGTTGAGAAGAGTCTGGTTAAGCACTTGGGTCATGGCTATTTGCTTTGTAATCTCTCATGAAGCCGATGAAAAAGTACTATGCCAGCCTGCTTCTTGTGGTGATCTCCATGACATCAGATACCCTTTTCACTTGAAAATCAATAGTTCTGATCAGAATTGTCTCAGCTCTCCAGCTGAACTTACATGTGATGATCATAATCGCACCATTCTGAATCTTTACAATGGCGCATACTATGTCAGGGCAATCAACTACGACAACAGTACAATCCAAGTTGTTGATCCTGGACTGCTAAGGGATTCTTGTCCCTTCAGACCACTCTACCTCTTAACAGGTTATAACTTTAGTCATATGGATACATTTCAGCCAATTGGGGCTTACGATTTTGTAGCTTTCTTGGATTGCTTGCGGCCAGTGAAGTCTCAAGACTATGCAAAACTCAATTGCAGTAGCTCATCGTCTACAACTTCATATTCTTATATTATGGTTGGATATAGTGCGGGGGATCTTCCTCCGTTTTGTAATATGGTCACAGCCAGTCTTGCTATGCTACAACAACCTTGGGGGTACCGCTCATTTTCTGTCACTCCTCATCAATTAAAAAGGGGTTTTGATCTTTCATGGGGGAAATATATCTGTGAAAAGCATTGCCTGGCAAGTAATGCTTTCTGTTCCTTTTCAAATTACCGGTGGGAGTGCCATGACAACTGCTATTCACCATTTACAACCATCTATTGTAAGTATATTTCAGCAGCCATATTAGACTGAAGTATGACTAGTATACCTTCATGTGCTTAAAGCTTTTTGTGATTAATGGAAAAAATCGTTGAGGGTTGCTAAATGCTATATATGCTCCTCAATTTTAAGATGTTCAAAATAAAAGATGTCTTTCCATTAATACGTATGTGTATACACATCGCAGTCTAATGTTCTTTTCAGAAAAATACCATTTCGAAATAAATATCTGAAGGCGGTATAATGGAAACTAGTTTTTAACATGTGTGACTGGTTGATGGCCTCAAACTAAAGCTTATGGTTATAGAATGCTGATTTCTTGAATCTGTTATTGATATTAATCTCCTTTGCAGGTTTTCGAGATTACCTGAAGCGTGGTAAGTTATAGTTGCACATTTTTACCGCCAATTTGCCTAACTATCGTTATGTTTCAGCTATTTACTAAGACTGCTCTCCTTTCCTTGTATCTGAATTATTTCTCTAGCAATTTATTTACTAAAATTTCTTTGTTAATTTATCTTTTCTTCATTGAACTGAGCTAGTGCTTTTCTTCATTGGTTCTGTTTTCCCACACAGGTTTCATTCCCGTCTTCGAGTTGACTGGTATGTCTTGGTTTTTTTTTTTTTTTTTTTTTGTTGAGAAGGGACTGGTATGTCCTTTTAAACATTATGTTCTTCAAAAAATGTTATTTGTTGAAGTAAATTAATAAGAGATATTCAAGTTGAATCATCTTGTTGACCATTTTAGCATTATTGGGAACAATAGCATTATATGGATCAACACCAAGGACTGCTTGAAAGTGATGTGAGGGAGTAATAAAATCATTTAGTTTTATTAAACCAATTGTCTCTAATGTTTTTTCTTATTAAAGACTATTTCAAAGAAATCGAATAATTCATTTGCACAATACATTTAATGGATCAAAACTATTAATCCATTTGGGTATAAATCCAGACTGAACGTCTAAACTTCTAATACATGCTTGTACTCCTATTTGTTGCAGCATGCAGCATGGTCGTACGAACAGTAATTGGCATTATTGTGTTCTTGGGATTTTGGAGTTACAGGTTGTATTCCAAAATGTTTGTAAAGGATGATACAATCGAAGAATTCCTGCACTCATACAAGAATCTGATGCCAAGAAGGAATTCAT
Source organism: Fragaria vesca subsp. vesca (assembly GCF_000184155.1). Classification (NCBI taxonomy): domain Eukaryota; kingdom Viridiplantae; phylum Streptophyta; class Magnoliopsida; order Rosales; family Rosaceae; genus Fragaria; species Fragaria vesca. Next base: position 24,260,534 of record NC_020495.1, read on the forward strand.
ATTTGGATATCAAAAAGATGACGATTGATTTTAAAGATAAACTTGGTCAGGGAGGTTTTGGTTCTGTTTTCAAAGGAGAGCTGTCAAATGGTCATCTTGTTGCTGTAAAGATGTTGAGTGGTTCCAAAGGTAATGGACAAGATTTCATTAATGAAGTTGCGACAATAGGAAGAATCCATCATGTCAATGTGGTGCAACTAATAGGATTTTGTTCAGAGGGATCAAAAAGAGCTCGTTTATGACTTCATGCCTAATGGCTCCCTAGACAACTATATTTTTCCGAAGAAAGAAAAAGCTTTTAGTCTAAGTTGGGATAGGATGCAAGACATAGCTATGGGGGTGGCTCATGCAATTGAATATCTACACCAGGGATGTCGTATGCAAATTCTACATTTCGATATTAAACCGCACAACATTCTTCTTGATGCAAACTTTAATTCAAAAATATCAGACTTTGGACTTGCTAGGTTTTACCCTAAAGATGTTACCAGTGTTTGTTATACAAACATTGGAGGCACAATAGGATACATAGCTCCAGAATTGTTCTACAGAACCATTGGAAGCGTGTCAGACAAGGCTGATGTTTATAGCTTTGGAATGTTGTTACTGGAAATGGCAGGTCGGAGAAAGAACTTGGATGCAGATGCAGAAAATTCAAGCCAAATATACTTCCCTTCCTGGATTTTTGAACAGCTAGAAAAGGGAGTAAGCATTGAAATTGAGGATGTCTGCGAGTCTGATAAGAAGATAGCCAAGAAGATGATCATGGTGGCACTGTGGTGCATACAATTGACCCCTGTCGATCGTCCTTCCATGAGCAAAATTTTAGAGATGCTTGAAGGTGAAGTTGAAGACTTGCAAATGCCTCCCAAACCTTTCTTTTGTCCACAAGATATGCCAACAGTGGATCTACCTGGTGAATCAGATTCTGAAGAGGAGGTATGTACCCTGCAACATTGTGCTATAGAAATGGCTTCCTGTAATAATGTCATTCAGTAAACTTATTTGTATGTGTAAACTTCTGCTGTAATGTGGATTTGGCAATGAAACTAATTAGTACACATGAAGCGATTAGGAATCTAGGATTGCGTCTCTTAAGGGCGGGTCCTCTTTCTAGAATTTTTCTTGATACAGACTCAAAGTTAATTATTGTGCTCTACAAAGTTACCTGATTGCAGGATTAATCTCTTCCTCAATATTTATTTGTCTTTTGGTCTTGATCGCTCCTCGCGCGTCACAGATCGTTTTTCTTAATTCGAATTTCCCTTGGGCTCATCATTTTGAGTTCCAAATTACATATATTTTATGTTCTTGTTCTTCTTAGTCCTTGTTATTTTATACTGGTAGGTTTAGCCTAGTACTTGATTGTTGCTTTTCTTCAATGCTAGAGACAGACGTTGCGCTCCAAAATGTAGCCTTGTCTTTCCCTGTTTAAGAACTCATTCAATCAAATTGATGTTGAAGACTAAATATCGTCTAATCGTTAGCTTATGAAAAAGAGACAACTTATATTGTACATCAGTGGTTCTATCAAAACAGCATTGCAATGTGTGTGTGCGCGCGTGTCATTTTAATTTGTGTAATCAGAACCATAAATTCGTAATTTGTGTTTCTCTGGTACTAGTTTATAATTTGTATTGTGTGTGACTGTGTGTGTGTCATCTTTCAAACATTCCATGCATGTATCCAGGTATTTGCTTCATGCATTATTACCAATTTAAATGATTCCATCGACCTTAGCTATAAAGGTTGCCAAAAGTCTTTCATGGATAGAAACTGTCTGCATAGAAAGCTCCACCTTAGTGCTTGTAATTCAAAAGCAACCAGCTTTCGGTTCCCTCCGCAAATCATGCATGCTCACCATGGACAACTTTTACACACATATATCGAAGTTAGCCAACTGATCAAACCAGTAATTCCAAATCTCTAATTAGTCACAAAGTGAAAATTAACAAGAAAAAAGAAACGAAATCTTCTCATAGCTAGAAACCCTCAATTACAGAGCAAATGACATCGATCTCTTGCAATTAGGTATAGCCTTGTTTGTACTTGCGGAAAAGGTCCTCAGTTTTGGCATTCCTAAAAGCACAGCACCCAATCAAATAAACCGAAATGAGAGCAACTAGAGTGATGAGCAATATGATGTCTGTTCTTCTCCATTCGCTCTTCAGATTGGCAAGCAGTCCCGCTTTGCAAGAATCGCAGTTGAAGCAAAGCTGTGTTTGGTCATTGTTCCACTGCAAGCAATCCATGTCCGCCGCGTTGTTAATGGGGCTAATCCAATACGTCGGATTCACGAAGGTGTAACCACATTGTGTGGGTGGTTTGCAGCATCCTGACTGTATTAAAGCAAAAGCACCACAGTAAGGAATAAAACATAAAAGATAAAGATGAAGCATTTCACATGGTTATGAAGAATCTCCAAAGTGGTTTGTCTGGGTTCCATGAGCTGTTTGCTTTTCTATATATAGTAAGAACTAGGAACCCTAGTTAATTGAAGTCTTGAAGATGGTTGTTAATCTGAGACTAATAGTTCGAGGCAAATAATATATCTCAATCTAATCTTTGTTTTACGCTTCCGGCAGATGGTGCGGTGTAGTGAAATTGTGTAGAAGCTGCTTTCAAAAGCCAAAAAGAACCCAAGAACTCACAACTGTCACAAGTACTTACTCAAATCCTTGTGTTTGGACTTTGGACTACAATAGCTCATTCACATTGATCTAGTCTATACGTACTTCATTAATTTCATACAGCTTAAACCCTAATTAACCCAGATGTAACTTTTTGTAGAACTCGATCATTGTTGACATACATAAGCTAGGGTTATGTCAGTACTAAAATTACATTTCAGGCCGAACTATTGTTGGAAGAAAATGATCGAAAATTCTAAACTATATATGATTGAAGTTAACAACATGTAGTGTAGTATTGTTTACCTGCAAGGGGTTAAGGTGTGCGTTAAAGAAATCCTGAGCCATGCGATAACTCTGATTCAACTCAGCACACATGTTTGTTGAGCTAAGACAAGCTCTGATGCGATCCCACTTAAAAGGGGCACGAACTCTCCGGCGAAGCCAACCGGAGTAGTCATCAAGATGATACTCCAAGTAAGACCGGCTCGGCTCAAGGTGGCCGGAGCCTCTCATGGTAACCATGTAGATGAACACCACCAAACAAGCAAGCAAGACAATGAGGATGAGCATGGCAATGAGGTAAGAGACAAGGAGCCATGGGATCCTCCAAAACGCCCCCACAAAGCCAGCAATGGCCACAACCAAGAACAAGATGCCCAAGGTGATGACAGGCCATTGCAGAATCTTTACACAAGAGTTGTCGGGTTCGGTGGCGAGCCAGATTCCGGCACCGATGATTGGGATGGAGAGGAGCATGGCAACAAAGTTGATGGCCGCAATGACATTGTTGCTAAGTGCCATTTCTTTGGGCGGAGAAAGGGAGTGGAAGAGATAATGTCTAAAGCTAGGTGGGTTTTCTTTGCTATATGATCATAGGGTGTGGCTGGTTTAAGGTGCCTTACCTTGGATCCATGTAAGCTCTATAGTAAAGATTAAAGTGATAAATTATAATGATTCGTAAAGCGCGTTTTCATCTTTAGGTCCAATCACTTTCTGAAAAGCTAGGAATACCTTGTAATCTTGTATGGGGAGAAGGGAGAAAAGAAAGACAAAAGATGTTGGTTGCAAGCAAGACTAATGTGTACATAAAAATACATCGTGGAAAGATCAATTTTATAGAACAAAGTAAACCCGATACATGTGGATATATACATTACTTGTGATCTATGTATTCAATTATCTTTCAGGTCTGAAGACGGTTTCTGACAAATTGACCTATAGAGTATGAGCTCTGGAAATTTATCAACAACGTACCACATCTTCACCAAGCACTATTTCGATGGAGCTTTCTGGAATCTACCCACGGGTTTGCCTACCCAAGCTGTCTGTATGCTGTCGAGTTACGATCACGTTGAGGTATCTGTGAGTATGTCTATGTAGAGAATAAGTATAAATAAGTAGCACGAACAGTTATTTATGGAAAGTGAAATTCACACTTCCTAAACTGAAATCTATACTTTTATTTTTCATTTTTAGTTATCATTCAATATAAAAATACAAAATTTGAGTCACTAAAGACAACATTTAAGTTACCAAAAATAGAAAATGAGAGTGTAGATTTTAATTAAGGAGTGTGGATATTTCACTTCCCTTATCTATTTGTTGTACCATGTACTTGGAGCACGCCACCCGCACAGACCTTCCGTACTTATTAATTAGTGGATTGGTTTAATCGATATCAGCTGAATTGAAATATTGGGTTTTAGTTTGCGCCAACCAAAAGCCGAATGAATCAATTACTTCATATCATTCGACACAATACAAATATGCCCGACCCCGAGGGTTTTCCGAAAGAGTTGCCCATTAGTTTCAAATGTTTCGGATGTAGATTCATGCACAAAGATATGTTGCATCGAAGAAGCCGTTCATAAATTAGAATTCAGCTTATCATCCATGGACGAAAATGTAAGATATCGATCTGTCAATATACCTCTTGAAATACCAAAGAATGGGATAAGAGATTTAATTTAATTAATGAATTAACAAATTAGAGTATTTAAATGAAATTTAGAAGGACAGAAAGCATGGTTTGAAACCACTAGGGATAGTGGTCGGGGCGGTAGATAGGCTAGTTTGGAACCACCAAGTCTAGAGTTTGAAACCCCATGAGGCCTTGGTGGCTAGCCGGTGGTGAGGCCATGTGCCTGTTCTTGTTCCTGCCATATGATGATGTAGTGGAATAGTCCAGCGATTGTTGGGATACCCTGCATGGGTGTGTGTTACCTAATCTAACTAAGGCTAACCCCCACAAATAAAAATAAAACATGATTGATAATTAATTTCAACTAATAGTAATTTGTCAATTGAAACACTTCAAATTTATTACTTGTTAAGAATCGTCAAATTGCAGGTTATTAGAACAAAGAAACGAGCTTAACCTGTCAATTACGGAGATGGGCCAAGTAAAAGATCAAGTCGTCTTATGAGCCACCAAACGGAATACGACTTGTAATACTAGATATGTACTCCAACAATTTATGAATTAACAAATTAGAGTACTTAAATGAAATTTAGAAGGACGGAAAGCATGGTTTGACAATTAATTTCAACTAATAGTAATTTGTCAATTGAAACACTTCAAATTTATTACTTGTTAAGAATCAACAAATTGTAGGTTATGAGGATGAAGAAACGGGCTTAACCTATCAATTACGGAGATGGGACATAAAAAATCAAGTCTTCTAAGCCACCAAACGGAACACGACTTGTAATACTAGACATGTGCTCCAACAATTTTATCACATCAAACATATCATCTGTGAAGATATTGAATGCATCTTCCTCAATAGCCCTAATGTGGGAATCAAATTTTCTCCTGTGGTCTCTTGACTTGTAATTAATTGTCCAACAAAGCCTGGTTTCTCAAAATACCAATGCTTGTATCAAATCTTGGCAAAATTTAGACAACAATGTGAATCTTCAAATCCGTGTCTTCAGCTTACCATTCATCCCCTCACATCGTTGCATGGGGCACATCCCCTTGTAAATTTCCCCTAAAAAATGCCTCCGCCAGCACACTTCTCATACAATGGTGTAATCCAAAGTTTATTCTCCAAACCATGCTCCTATTCGTCAATCGTGTACAAAACATATATCATTTTCCAAATTTTTTTTTGCACCGTCTCATTCTTCATTTCCCCCCAACATTTCTCCCAATGTGCCACGCACATAGCTTGTGTTCCGTTGTATGCATAAGGTTTTTCAAAACAGTATGCATTATTTCGTCCCCATCAGTTCAATAGACTTTGAAGGGTTGTTATTCATGCTTTTATAGAATTTCTAGATTACTCAAGTAAATGTTTCCTTCTTATTCTCATCAACAACAAAGACGCACGCAAATAAGATGGTCCTCCTAGGGTTGTTTAAACCTACAAATAAAATCACAAGACAACAATATATGTTGACCTTGTATGTGTTGTCTATTATAACAACACCACCAAAGACACTGTAGTAAAGTAGGGACTCACGGTTCCTCCAAAAAAAATTAGCGTGCCTCCCTTCCTAGCCGATCAGGAGTAAACCTACCAAAAAAAGACATTCTTCTTGTCCTTTCATTTGCATTCAATCAGCATCCCTCTTTTCTGAATTCGATTTTCTAACTACATCCAATTTGTTGTACATATCTTTAAACATGAATCTGAAAAATTGAGGTACCTTGCTTGAAACGCTAAAAACTCATATGTAACAGTAGAAGACACTTGCGTCATTTGAAGAGCTAACACAACAAAGAAGTCATCCTTAGTCACTTCACTAAAAGATGGTAGAAATTGTTGCTCCATTGCTTTTGCAAGTTTGTGATTTTGCCCTGTCACAAACTTCGTAATTAAGTACGTACTGCATGGTGTCCCTGTTCAATTTCAATAGAAAAACATACTACTACAAAAAGCAAGGTCACGTCACGATATAGGTTTCATGGCCTAAGTCTGGATAAGGTGACGAAAAAAGTTTTGCATCCCATAAGAAAACTTTCGTAGCCTAAATGAAAACTTAGGTGATCGATGAAAGAAATTTTGGTAACCTGAGTTTGTACCTAGGCCATGAAAGTTCAATCTGACTTGTTACTGACGACTTAAACGACAAAACGTACTTTAGTCGCCTTATTTAATCCTTCTTAAACGACCAAGTTTATTTTCGTTGTTTTATAGTTCACTCAAGCTACGAAATAAACACTAAAAATTAAAGTACAAAGTGAAAATAAACCAGGGAACAAGAACAAGTATGAACCGGGGTTTTAAAAAACACAAGGAAAATGTAGAATTTTGAAAATAAGATTAACATATCCGATTTAAATATATAATATACAAATACAAGAGTCAGAAACCAAAATGACGAGCTAAACCCTCAATTGTAAATGGCTAACTCTCATCTGAAGATGAGGAGGAGGGAGGCTTAATAGGGTGTGGACAAACAACGATATCTAGTTGAGCTCAGAACGACGTCGTTTTTTGTATATTAGAATGATGCCGTTTGATGTGGATCTGATTAACAACTAAAACAAAACGAGTCTAGCAAATCTAAATATGAATTGAAAATAATCCATAACAATGTATCGAAAGTAATCCAAAGTAATGAAAAAAATAAATCAAACTCCATTGCTTGATATAAATCAATTGAGAATGAACAATGAGAGGTTGAACAATGAAATGAGAACGACATGATTGGATGGAAAAACTCGATCAGACTTCATTGCTCGATATAAATCAATCGAGAATGATGAATAAGAGGTTAAACAATGAAACGAGTACAACATTGTTGGATGGAAAACTCGATCAAACTTCATTGCCAGATATAAATCAATCGAGAATGAAGATTGAGAGTTTAAACAATGAAACAAGGAAACAAGTACATGATTTGATGAAAAAACTCTATCAGACTTCAATCGAGAATGAAGATTAAGAGTTTAAACAATGAACATGTACATGATTTAATGAAAAAACTGGACTAGACTCCGTTCCTCGATATAAATCAATCGAGAATGAAGATTAAGAGTTTAAACAATGAAACATGTATATGATTTGATGAAAAACCTCGATCAGACTCCATTGCTCAATATAAATCAATCGAGAATGAAGAATAAAAATTTAAACAACAAATCAAATACATAATTTGGATGAACAACCAAAGATGAAAAAAAAAAGGATCTACATGAAGAAGAGGAGGAGAAGCGAAACCAAATGAGGGAACAACATAGAACGATACATTTTTTTAAATAAAATAAAAAATAAAAAATTAAATAAAAAAATTAAATAATAATAATAAAAAATAAAAAAACATAGAACTATACATATTACCTCGTCTTAATTAAATTTCGCTGAATGTTCTTAAAGGCTTAATATTATACAAAAGTGGAATGCAGAACCTAGGTTTAGGTTTCACAGCCTAATTTCGAAAAAGGCAACGAAAAAAGTTTCGTATCCTCTAAGAAAACTTTTTTGCCGAAATGAAAACTTAGGCAACGAAAGAAATTTTCGTAACCTGAGTTTGTATCCAGGCCATGAAAGTCCAATCATTTTTAGTTAATAGTGTCATAGAATATCAAGAGGGGTTGGTGTTGTTAAAAAGAGGGTTGTGAAAAAAAAAATATAGAAATTAGGATATAGTGGATAGTGAAAATGCAACTGTAGACATATAAAATTTAACGATAATAATAATCGTTGAATTATTCAAACGATGTGTGAGCCCGACAAATTGCATACGTGACTCGTGAGTTAGCAACGTTGAAAAGTCGTCAAAAATGACAAGTGGCGACGTGTAAATGGTCGGTCGACAACAAAACCTTAAATCCCGACTAAAATCAATTATTAAATGTCGATCGATAATCAGATATCAATTAAATTAAATTGATTATCGAAAAAAGAAGTCGGACATTTAATCCAAAGCAGTTATACCTTATCGGTCGTAACTAAATCAATCAATTAAAACTGATTGATTTAATTATGTTAAAATTAATAGTTAAATCAATTAATCAAAACTGATTGATTTAATTATTACCGTTAAGGAAATACAATTAATTCGGTGTCTTTATTACATGTCATAAACGGAGATATGTTGACACTATAAATACCCCCTCTCATATCAAGAGGAGGACTTCCGAGACAAGAGAGAAAAATTACTCCCGAGAGCTCAGAAGTCTCCCAAAACCCTTGAAGAATCATCAAGCTGCCAAATAACTGATTCTTCATCAACCTCAAGACTAGAAGTTGTCAAATCCTGAAGAGTCACCAAGCTGCCAAATAGCCGACATCTTCACCAACTTCAAGACGAAGAACAAACCACCACGTGAAACTACTCGTGGACCAAACCCGATCAACATCAAGCCTCCACGGCCCTTGATCAACCCTCGTCTTCAAGTCTTCAACAAATCAAAACTTCTATCAAGTTCTACAACAAGCTCGTGGGTAATCAACAAGCACTGAACACACGTGCCGATTCATCTGCCATCAAAGCCGAAGAACATTTACCACGTGACATCACTCGTGGCCAAATCTGATCAAGATTAAGCCTCTACGGCCCTTGGTCAACTTTCTTCTACAAGTCGTCAAAACGATAAGAAGAACAAACTACAATTATTCGATTCAAGATCAAGTCTTCGTCACCCTTAGATCAAATCAACGTCGGAGATCGAATCAGAGGAAATTCTTGTTAAAAGAATACCCACAGAGATTGTAACCCATAAATTCATCAATACAAATATTTTACTTTGTACACGTGTTTTTCTGTTATTCGTTACAGGAATTTTCGTGTTTACAGCAACAAATGAAAATGAACAAATAAGGATGAGACTACGTGGAAGAAGAAAGTGTAGTGGAGTCTCTTACTTTTTGACTCTATGAAAGGAAAGTTTATATAACGAATGTTTGATATTTTCATTATCACCCAAGTCTCTTACTTTCAAGGTTTATACTTTAATTCTTCTAGCAGATACTTCTACCGTCGACAAATATAACGTAGTTACATACTTGGTCGTTCCGTAAGCCAAAATGGTATTGTCGAGACAACGAAAGCTCAACTGGAGATCTATTTAGAGCAATATGCTAGATATAAGACGCTTGAAGATCAAATGTATTTGGGAAGAGACCAGGACCCTGAAGTTTTCAGAGAATTCACCATTTCCTACTTCAACACGCATACGAAAACTTATCACATAAGAACATATTAACACGCATCAGGAGATCGACACTGACACACGCTCTATGTCTCTCTGGGGACAATTAGGTGACACGCCGGTGAAGTTTATCTCGCTCACATTCAATGATGAGGCTGCTACCGCACGCGAAAAAAAAGGAGGTGTTGTTAAAACTAGCAGCTACACAGGAACACAACAATCTACACAACAATCTCACGTACTACGAAACTAAGAAAAAAACCAGGGTATGAAAGTTACTATATGCAGTGGATCTATGAAGCATCAAGTAATGTGTTTATTTTGTTAGGGAAAGGTGAAGATTCAACTCTAAGGGGAAGGCTACACAAAGAATATTGAATGGCTAAGGTTGGCATTAAAACCCATTGGGTAATACCCGTGGGTTTATACCCACCCAAGAAAAATTTGCGGGTAATACCCATTTGCAAAATGTTAGGTTTGGGTAATTATCCACCCACTTTAAATGGGTAAAACCCATACCCACACCCATTACCCATTTCTATTGAGAGGGTTGTTGTTTATGCTGTCTTTTTCAGCCAATGATGAGCCACAATTGAGTACGGACCATTGTCAAGCCAAATTTGTTTCGTTTGTTGTAGGTATGTACAGAACTGCTAGTTTAAAACTATGTCCAGGACTTACTTTCCACTCATTTGAGAAGGGGGCTATGTCATGTCTTCTGTAGAATTGCAGTAATAAACTTTCCACTCATTTTAGAATTGCAGTAATAAACTTCTTTGCTTCTTCTGTAGTTACTTTACCCTCAAATGTTGTAAATGTCCCCTTTCAAGATTTGTAGGCTACCAACACCTTATCTAAGGATTTGAACCCTCCTTTGTCAAATGTGTTTAAGAATTATCCCTGCTGGTGGCATCCAAGAGAGTGTAGGAGATGGAATCTCTCCTCGATAATGATTTCTGAGATACCTGAATCAATTCAACAAGTATAGTCAGACTGTGTGGATAACCAATAATTTACAAAACAAAGAGAATGAACAAAACGGAAATACATTGATAACATATGAAATAAGTAGTTCAAAATTGTAGGAAATCTGATAACCAAACAGAGGATCGAGAAGGATACTCACCGCATTTAGAACTGATTCCAACTTCTTTCTTTCTTTGGAAGATCTGAATGCACAAATAATGCAAACTGCATGGAATTTTGTCACCACGGATAACATCAAAATTAGATTTTGTCAGTAGAGGTATTTGATTTTCCTCGGAATCAGATGATGGTTTCTTAGACTGATCTGAAGCTGCCTTCTTGTTCTTCTTCTCAAAACTTTAAATTAGACCACTGAGATCATGAATTGTTGATTTCATACAAATTTCAGCTAGGCAATCTAGACATAATTGAAACGAATTCAAATATCAAATCATTGAAAATTGTAAACACATAGAGCATGATAGGTTAGACACAGTAAACATACACTACCATAAGTTTCAATATAACAAAACCATTTGTGCATCTCAAAGCTTCAATCTAACACCATAACCATACTAACCCAGAAATGATACTAGGATAAGGAACTACTTTAGAAAGATCTGACATGAAAATTGAAGCAATGCCACAAAAAATGCTAACATCGGAGCCGACAATCGGTTGGGTATGAGACTGAGCTTGGATCGGAGACTCGGAGAAGACGAGTTTGGGAACTAGAGAGACCACGTGTGAGAACTAAGAAAAGATATTTTGGGTGTGTGGGTGTTATTTGGGTACCCACGAGTATTACCTGTACCCAGTTCATCACACCCATGGGTTTTTTTTAAAACCCATACCCACCCACTACTGAAAATGGGTATACCCATTATCTAAAATTAAAACCCAAAACATATTTTACTCATAGGTACTCATACCCATGAGTTTTAATGCCATCTTTATGAATGGCTAAGCAACTACGAACATTGAATGTACAAGCATTGAATGGCTGAATGGCTAGACTTGTAATGAGCTAGAAAAAAATCTGTATTTTAGAGTTTTTTTTATAGGAGTAGATGTCTTCTGATGAGAACCATCAGCGCACAAAACAACGAACCAAAGACAGATTGATCCTTATGATATAACAACATCGAGAAAATCTCAAGTGACTCAGTCAAGAAAAAAAAGGTTTATACTTTAGTTATTTAGACACATAATCATACTATATATGGCAAACTATTACAAATAAAAGAATGGTGACTATCACAAACATGTTAGGTTTCATTTGTTTCGTGGAAAATAAGTATAAGGAAAATAAAATTGTTTATTTTCTTCGTTTGGGATGACAAAAAAAAAAAAAAAAGAAATACTTTGATGAAGGAATGAAAATAGGGGGCAGAGTGATTCCTTTCAAAATCCAAAGGAACTAATTTCCCCAATTCTTTCCTTACATTTATTACTTATAACACATTATTTTATTGCATCAATTAACAACTTTCACGATAATTTTCTTTGGGATATGAAATCCACACTTCCCAAATTGTAATCAACACTCTCACTTTCTATTTTTAGTCATCATTTTAGATTAATTTCAGTTTACCCCCCCCCCCCCCGACGGTTTGCGGTTAACATCATTTCAGTCCTCAAATTCTTAATTTTGAAACCTAAAGTTTGCAATTTTCATAAATCAAGCCCAACTACTAAAATTCCGTCCAATTTGGACGTTAAATGCTAATGAAATCTTAGAAAAAGGGTCATAAAAAATGATTTATGTTATTATACGATTATTTTAGCCTTAAAGTGAGTTATGAAGTCTAAATTAACGTCTAAATTAGACTAAATTTTAGTAATTGGACTTGATTTATGAAAATTAGAAACTTTAGGGGGTAAATTTTTAAAATTGAGAGTATGGGGACTGAAATGATGTTAACCCCAAATCTCAGGGGGGTAAACTGAATTTAATCATTTTCATAAAAAGACAAAAATTAAGTCACTAAAGACAAAATTTAAGTTACCACAAATAGAAAGTGGGAGTATAGATTATAATTTGAGGAGTGTGGATTTCACTTTCCTTTTCTTTATATTACCAAACATTGAAATAGAAAGTATTTGGATTAAACAATTGCGACACCCTATAGTTTACCTCTAAAAATAATTTTGTCCTTCGGTTTCCAAATTTAAGTGGTATATCCTTAATCTTTCATTTTCCAACACTTTTGTCCATTCTGTCAAATAAATCCCTTATCATTACGATGTGACAAACATTTAACGTTGAAATGACAAAATATCCCCATTAAACATGAATTTTATTTATTTTTCTTTCTCTTTGGGTTATCTTTCATTTCCTCTCTCTCTCTCT
>NC_020495.1:24273610-24274662 GCF_000184155.1 Fragaria vesca subsp. vesca
CTCTCTCTCTCTCTCTCTCTCTCTCTCTCTCTCTCTCTCTCTCTCTCTCTCTCTCTCTCTCTCACACACACGTTTTTGATTGAAGAAGAATGGAGATAAAATGATATTTATTATTATTATTATTATTATTATTATTATTATTATTATTTTCAATAAAATAAAGAGAAAGAAAACTTAGAATTAGACTAGGGGCATTTTAGTTATTTTAGTAACCTAACGGACGTTTTTAACGGTCAACTAACGGAATGGACAAAATTGTTGAGAAATGAGAGATCGATTAGGGATATATATACCGAATAAATTTGAAAATCGAGGGACAAAACTATTTTTAAAGGTAAAGTTTAGAGTGTCACAAGTACTATTTAATCCTACAAAGTAGTACTCGAGAAATTTGAGTGCTCTTCTCCTTCCGCATGAAAGACAAAAGTTATTTTCCTTCCCACAAACCAAATTGAGGCCTTATAGATTAAAAATCGAGCAATAAATGATAGGAGATCATGAAAAGGCACCCTTTTTGAAACTTACTAAACTGAAATACGAAAATAGTTGTATTCATAGGTTAATATGAACGGAATTCGTAATCATTTCAGTCAGTTAGTATCTTGGCGATTAATGGTGGCTCATCTCATTCGCCAGATTCACATAAAATATGTTGGTGCAATAGGTACCTCTAAAGGTGTTCACAACAACGAAAACTATGTTAGTGAACAATCCATTGTGATAAAAAATTCAAAAACTCATATTTTTAAATCTCATACACCTAGGAAGAGGTGGTATCAAGTTTTTGTTAGCGTGAGTCATGGAGTTAGTTTAGGAATGTAAATTAATTTGTTATTACTTTCCTATTCTGTATGTGTAGTACATAGTACGTAGGGTTTGTACAACTTGTATCTCTATATATAGCCTCCACTGTGAGATAAATAAGATATCAGAAAATTCATTCTCCAAACCTTGTTATATTTGACTTGGTATCAGAGCAAAGATCCGAAAGGACTTTGTCTCTTTGTTTTTCCGCTGCAAATTCTTCGTCCGACATTTGTCAGACGGTTGTT